>NC_088223.1:13295547-13330547 GCF_036934945.1 Oncorhynchus masou masou
TGTCAACAATGGGGATCAGGTAGGGGGAGGCAGCGTGAAGGAGGAGCCCAGTGATGTGATGGTATCTGCGGGAGAGGGTTGCGCTCTGGGGAGCTCCGGCTGGGGCTGTGAGAACTCGTCCGAGTCGGCTGAGAACGAGCCTCCGAGCGTTCCGGGGCCGGTGTTCGTCTGGAACGAGCCGGCTCCCGGTGCGGCGGCGGGCGGGCCGGTGGCGGTGAAGCGGGAAAATCAGAAGGCGGACCTGGGGAGCGGGCGGAGGAAAAAACAGATCACCCGGCGGTTCGTCTACAACATCCCACCGGAGTCGGAAGAAGGGTTTGACGAGGGGATGTTCGTCCAGCCCTCAGCCTCCTACCCCAGGGAGGACTTCTCCTTCCTCTCTGAGAACGCCGGTACGTCACCTCACCCTCCTCTTACTCACTCACACCAGCAGATCTTTAGGTAGCCAATGATCAGACCAACAGTTTGATACAATTATAGGTCCACCGATTAATCGGAATGGCCGATTTAATTAGGGCCGATTTCAAGTTTTCATAACAATCGGAAATCGGTATTTTTGGACACCGATTCTTAAAAAAAATATTTTATTCTTTATTTATTCTTTATTTAACTAGGCAAATCAGTTAAGAACACATTCTTATTTTCAATGACGGCCTAGGAACGGTGGGTTAACTGCCTTGTTCAGGGGCAGAATGACAGATTTTCACCTTGTCAGCTTGGGGATTCAATTTTGCAACCTTACAGTTAACTAGTCCAACGCTCTAACCACCTGATTACATTGTACTCCACGAGGAGCCTGCCTGTTACGCGAATGCAGTAAGCCAAGGTAAGTTGCTAGCTAGCATTAAACTTATCTTATAAAAATCAATCAATCATAATCACTAGTTAACTACACATGGTTGATGATATTACTAGATATTATCTAGCGTGTCCTGCGTTGCATATAATCGATTCAGTGCGTATTCGTGAAAAAGGACTGTCGTTGCTCCAACGTGTACCTAACCATAAGCATATATATTTTTTTTTTTATCAATAGAAAAGTATATATTTTTAAACCTGCATATTTTGCTAAAATAAATCCAGGTTAGCAGGCAATATTAACCAGGTGAAATTGTGTCACTTCTCTTGCGTTCATTGCACGCAGAGTCGGTGTATATGCAACAATTTAGGCCGCCTAATTTGCCAGAATTTGATGTAATTATGACATGACATTGATGGTTGTGCAATGTAACAGGAATATTTAGATTTATGGATTCCACCCATTAGATAAAATACGGAACGGTTCCGTATTTCACTGAAAGAATAAACGTTTTGTTTTTGAGATGATAGTTTCCGGATTCGACCATATTAATGACCCAAGGCTCGTATTTCTTTGTGTTATTATGTTATAATTAAGTCTATGATTTGATAGAGCAGTCTGACTGAGCGATGGTAGGCACCAGCAGGCTTGTAAGCATCATTCAAACAGCACTTTAGTGTGTTTTGCCAGCAGCGCGTCGCTGTGCTTCAAGCATTGCGCTGTTTATGACTTCAAGCCTATCAACTCCCGAGATTAGGCTGGTGTAACCGATGTGAAATGGCTAGCAAGTTAGCGGGGTGCGCGCTAATAGCGTTTCAAACGTCACTCGCTTTGAGACTTGGAGTAGTTGTTTCCCTTGGAGTAGTTATTCCCCTGCAGATTTTGTGGAGCAATGCTTCGAGGGTGGCTGTTGTCGATGTGTTCCTGGTTCGAGCCCAGGTAGGGGTGAGGAGAGGGACGTTACACTGGCAATACTAAAGTGCCTATAAGAACATCCAATAGTCAAAGGTATATGAAATACAAATGGTATAGAGGGAAATAGTCCTATAATTCCTATAATAACTACAACCTAAACCTTCTTACCTGAGAATATTGAAGACTCATGTTAAAAAGAACCACCAGCTTTCATATGTTCTCATGTTCTGAGCAAGGAACTGAAACATTAGCTTTCTTACATGGCACATATTGCAGTTTTACTTTCTTCTCCAACACTTTGTTTTTGCATTATTTATACCAAATTGAACATGTTTCGTTTTATTTGAGGCGAAATTGATTTTATTGATGTATTTTATTAAGTTAAAATAAGTGTTCATTCAGTATTGTTGTAAATGTTATTATTACAAATACATTTTTTAAATTGGCCAATTAATCGGTATCAGCTATTTTTGGTCCTCCAATAATCGGTATCGGTATCAGCGTTGAAAAATCATAATTGGTCGACCTCTATATACAATACAACTTTATTGTTAAACTGCACTGCACTCAATCCCCCCCATAGACATAACACATAAACAACCATAATTTCTTTAGATGACAAAACCTCAGGCCTGTGTACATCCGAGCATTTTGTTTCTAGTTCCTAGACTGACATGGTATGACGACCATGCCTCTAGTCATGGCATTTAGAGTTTGTAGAAGTCTGAGTTAGTTCAGAGTTCAGCTCTGTTCCACAGTCATAGAGAGAGTACAGTAGCTATCTAACTGGTCTAACACTGACTGGACATGGCAGCTTGGCCTAGTCAGCCTCTCAGCTATGGATGGCAGAGAGAGTGACTAGAGAGAGAGTGACTAGAGAGAGAGTGACTAGAGAGAGAGAGTGACTAGAGAGAGAGTGACTAGAGAGAGAGTGGCTAGAGAGAGTGACAATACCCAGAGCAGTTCAGAAACTAGTTGAAATGATTTCAAATACTTTATCTGTGCTCAATTGAGCTTGCCTGGTTTAATGGACCAACATAATAATCCTAAAACTGAAAAACCTGCGCATCTGGCACTTCAGGCAGGCTTGAGATAACGTTCAAAGGGTTTGAAAGATTTCAAATAGTATTTGAACCCAGGTCTGATCCGAAGTGAATGCATTCATATATGATTATGGACAGCGTTTTTAAGCCGGCCCACTTCTCTTCTCGCCCTGCCGCCCCATACCACAGAAACCCTGGGTAATCTCTAAGTCTATGAGCCTGTCACACACACACACACACACACACACACACACACACACACACACACACACACACACACACACACACACACACACACACACACACACACACACACACACACACACACACACGCAGTCCCAACTCTTCCCCCATTAAGCAGTGTGCTGTATGGAATGATATGATGTATTAAGTGGGAGGGAGTTCACTCCTAATGCAGGGGAAGCATTCTTCTTTGGGCTTCTTTAAACACAACTGATCTGAGCTCATGTTCCTGAACCACTTTAATGTAGAGAGGGGTGTTCCAGTAACGTGTGTTTCATCATTAATGCGACAACATCATTCCCTAATTTGGCACTTCGACATCTCCCGTTCTCTCCGTCTCTTCAGCCAATCGGAGAAAAATTCCTGAAGTATAAGTGAACTGTATGTAGGAGTGTGGATAACTATGAGGAGAAGCTGCTGTTTAGCATGGCTGAGCTCTGTAGTAGTGTGGATAACTATGAGGAGAAGCTGTTGTTTAGCATGGCTGAGCTCTGTAGTAGTGTGGATAACTATGAGGAGAAGCTGCTGTTTAGCATGGCTGAGCTCTGTAGTAGTGTGGATAACTATGAGGAGAAGCTGCTGTTTAGCGTGGCTGAGCTCTGTAGTAGTGTGGATTACTATGAGGAGAAGCTGTTGTTTAGCATGGCTGAGCTCTGTAGTAGTGTGGATAACTATGAGGAGAAGCTGCTGTTTAGCATGGCTGAGCTCTGTAGTAGTGTGGATTACTATGAGGAGAAGCTGTTGTTTAGCATGGCTGAGCTCTGTAGTAGTGTGGATTACTATGAGGAGAAGCTGCTGTTTAGCATGGCTGAGCTCTGTAGTAGTGTGGATTACTATGAGGAGAAGCTGCTGTTTAGCATGGCTGAGCTCTGTAGTAGTGTGGATTAATATGAGGAGAAGCTGCTGTTTAGCATGGCTGAGCTCTGTAGTAGTGTGGATAACTATGAGGAGAAGCTGCTGTTTAGCATGGCTGAGCTCTGTAGTAGTGTGGATTACTATGAGGAGAAGCTGTTGTTTAGCATGGCTGAGCTCTATAGTAGTGTGGATTACTATGAGGAGAAGCTGCTGTTGAGCATGGCTGAGCTCTGTAGTAGTGTGGATTACTATGAGGAGAAGCTGTTGTTTAGCATGGCTGAGCTCTGTAGTAGTGTGGATTACTATGAGGAGAAGCTGTTGTTTAGCATGGCTGAGCTCTGTAGTAGTGTGGATAACTATGAGGAGAAGCTGTTGTTTAGCATGGCTGAGCTCTGTAGTAGTGTGGATAACTATGAGGAGAAGCTGCTGTTGAGCATGGCTGAGCTCTGTAGTAGTGTGGATAACTATGAGGAGAAGCTGTTGTTTAGCATGGCTGAGCTCTGTAGTAGTGTGGATTACTATTAGGAGAAGCTGTTGTTTAGCATGGCTGAGCTCTGTAGTAGTGTGGATTAATATGAGGAGAAGCTGCTGTTTAGCATGGCTGAGCTCTGTAGTAGTGTGGATTACTATGAGGAGAAGCTGTTGTTTAGCATGGCTGAGCTCTGTAGTAGTGTGGATAACTATGAGGAGAAGCTGCTGTTGAGCATGGCTGAGCTCTGTAGTAGTGTGGATAACTATGAGGAGAAGCTGTTGTTTAGCATGGCTGAGCTCTGTAGTAGTGTGGATAACTATGAGGAGAAGCTGCTGTTTAGCATGGCTGAGCTCTGTAGTAGTGTGGATAACTATGAGGAGAAGCTGCTGTTTAGCATGGCTGAGCTCTGTAGTAGTGTGGATTACTATGAGGAGAAGCTGTTGTTTAGCATGGCTGAGCTCTGTAGTAGTGTGGATAACTATGAGGAGAAGCTGTTGTTTAGCATGGCTGAGCTCTGTAGTAGTGTGGATAACTATGAGGAGAAGCTGTTGTTTAGCATGGCTGAGCTCTGTAGTAGTGTGGATTAATATGAGGAGAAGCTGCTGTTTAGCATGGCTGAGCTCTGTAGTAGTGTGGATTACTATGAGGAGAAGCTGTTGTTTAGCATGGCTGAGCTCTGTAGTAGTGTGGATAACTATGAGGAGAAGCTGCTGTTGAGCATGGCTGAGCTCTGTAGTAGTGTGGATAACTATGAGGAGAAGCTGTTGTTTAGCATGGCTGAGCTCTGTAGTAGTGTGGATTACTATTAGGAGAAGCTGTTGTTTAGCATGGCTGAGCTCTGTAGTAGTGTGGATAACTATGATGAGAAGCTGCTGTTTAGCATGGCTGAGCTCTGTAGTAGTGTGGATTACTATGAGGAGAAGCTGTTGTTTAGCATGGCTGAGCTCTGTAGTAGTGTGGATAACTATGAGGAGAAGCTGTTGTTTAGCATGGCTGAGCTCTGTAGTAGTGTGGATAACTATGAGGAGAAGCTGCTGTTGAGCATGGCTGAGCTCTGTAGTAGTGTGGATTACTATGAGGAGAAGCTGTTGTTTAGCATGGCTGAGCTCTGTAGTAGTGTGGATAACTATGAGGAGAAGCTGCTGTTGAGCATGGCTGAGCTCTGTAGTAGTGTGGATAACTATGAGGAGAAGCTGTTGTTTAGCATGGCTGAGCTCTGTAGTAGTGTGGATTACTATTAGGAGAAGCTGTTGTTTAGCATGGCTGAGCTCTGTAGTAGTGTGGATTAATATGAGGAGAAGCTGCTGTTTAGCATGGCTGAGCTCTGTAGTAGTGTGGATAACTATGAGGAGAAGCTGTTGTTTAGCATGGCTGAGCTCTGTAGTAGTGTGGATAACTATGAGGAGAAGCTGCTGTTTAGCATGGCTGAGCTCTGTAGTAGTGTGGATAACTATGAGGAGAAGCTGCTGTTTAGCATGGCTGAGCTCTGTAGTAGTGTGGATTACTATGAGGAGAAGCTGTTGTTTAGCATGGCTGAGCTCTGTAGTAGTGTGGATAACTATGAGGAGAAGCTGTTGTTTAGCATGGCTGAGCTCTGTAGTAGTGTGGATAACTATGAGGAGAAGCTGTTGTTTAGCATGGCTGAGCTCTGTAGTAGTGTGGATAACTATGAGGAGAAGCTGCTGTTGAGCATGGCTGAGCTCTGTAGTAGTGTGGATTACTATGAGGAGAAGCTGTTGTTTAGCATGGCTGAGCTCTGTAGTAGTGTGGATTAATATGAGGAGAAGCTGCTGTTTAGCATGGCTGAGCTCTGTAGTAGTGTGGATTACTATGAGGAGAAGCTGTTGTTTAGCATGGCTGAGCTCTGTAGTAGTGTGGATTAATATGAGGAGAAGCTGCTGTTTAGCATGGCTGAGCTCTGTAGTAGTGTGGATTACTATGAGGAGAAGCTGTTGTTTAGCATGGCTGAGCTCTGTAGTAGTGTGGATAACTATGAGGAGAAGCTGCTGTTGAGCATGGCTGAGCTCTGTAGTAGTGTGGATAACTATGAGGAGAAGCTGTTGTTTAGCATGGCTGAGCTCTGTAGTAGTGTGGATAACTATGAGGAGAAGCTGCTGTTTAGCATGGCTGAGCTCTGTAGTAGTGTGGATAACTATGAGGAGAAGCTGCTGTTTAGCATGGCTGAGCTCTGTAGTAGTGTGGATTACTATGAGGAGAAGCTGTTGTTTAGCATGGCTGAGCTCTGTAGTAGTGTGGATAACTATGAGGAGAAGCTGCTGTTGAGCATGGCTGAGCTCTGTAGTAGTGTGGATAACTATGAGGAGAAGCTGTTGTTTAGCATGGCTGAGCTCTGTAGTAGTGTGGATTACTATTAGGAGAAGCTGTTGTTTAGCATGGCTGAGCTCTGTAGTAGTGTGGATTAATATGAGGAGAAGCTGCTGTTTAGCATGGCTGAGCTCTGTAGTAGTGTGGATTACTATGAGGAGAAGCTGTTGTTTAGCATGGC
Organism: Oncorhynchus masou masou; assembly: GCF_036934945.1. Classification (NCBI taxonomy): domain Eukaryota; kingdom Metazoa; phylum Chordata; class Actinopteri; order Salmoniformes; family Salmonidae; genus Oncorhynchus; species Oncorhynchus masou. Next base: position 13,302,381 of record NC_088223.1, read on the forward strand.
TGAGCTCTGTAGTAGTGTGGATTAATATGAGGAGAAGCTGCTGTTGAGCATGGCTGAGCTCTGTAGTAGTGTGGATAACTATGAGGAGAAGCTGTTGTTTAGCATGGCTGAGCTCTGTAGTAGTGTGGATTACTATTAGGAGAAGCTGTTGTTTAGCATGGCTGAGCTCTGTAGTAGTGTGGATTAATATGAGGAGAAGCTGCTGTTTAGCATGGCTGAGCTCTGTAGTAGTGTGGATTACTATGAGGAGAAGCTGTTGTTTAGCATGGCTGAGCTCTGTAGTAGTGTGGATAACTATGAGGAGAAGCTGCTGTTTAGCATGGCTGAGCTCTGTAGTAGTGTGGATTACTATGAGGAGAAGCTGTTGTTTAGCATGGCTGAGCTCTGTAGTAGTGTGGATTAATATGAGGACAAGCTGTTGTTTAGCATGGCTGAGCTCTGTAGTAGTGTGGATTACTATGAGGAGAAGCTGTTGTTTAGCATGGCTGAGCTCTGTAGTAGTGTGGATTAATATGAGGAGAAGCTGCTGTTTAGCATGGCTGAGCTCTGTAGTAGTGTGGATTACTATGAGGAGAAGCTGTTGTTTAGCATGGCTGAGCTCTGTAGTAGTGTGGATTAATATGAGGACAAGCTGTTGTTTAGCATGGCTGAGCTCTGTAGTAGTGTGGATTAATATGAGGAGAAGGTGAGGTAGTATGTACATGTAGGTATCGTTAAAGTGACTGTGCATATATGATGAACAGAGAGTATCAGAAACGTAAAAAGAGGGGTTGACGGGTGGTGGGACACAATGCAGATAGCCCGGTTAGCCAATGTGCGGGAGCACTGGTTGGTCGGGCCATTTAGGTAGTATGTACATGAATGTATAGTTGAAGTGTGACTATACATATAAGATAAACAGAGAGTAGCAGCAGCGTTAAAGAGGGTTTGGGGGGAGGCACACAATGCAAATAGTCTGTGTAACCATTTGGTTAGATGTTCAGGAGTCTTATGGCTTGGGGGTAAAAACTGTTGAGAAGCCTTTTTGTCCTAGACTTGGCACTCCGGTACCACTTGCCATGCGGTAGTAGAGAGAACAGTCTATGACTGGGGTGGCTGGGGTCTTTGACAATTTTTAGGGCCTTCCTCTGACACCGCTTGGTTTAGAGGTCCTGGATGGCAGGCAGCTCAGCCCCAGTGATGTACTGGGCAGTACGCACTACCCACTACCCTCTGGAGTGCCTTGCGGTCGGAGGCCGGGCAATTGCTGTACCAGGCAGTGACGCAACCAGTCAGGATGCTCTCGATGTTGCAGCTGCAGAACCTTTTGAGGATCTCAGGACCCATGCCAAATCTTTTCAGTCTCCTGAGGGGGAATAGGCTTTGTCGTGCCCTCTTCACTGTCTTGGTGTGTTTGGACCAATCTAGTTTGTTGTTGATGTGGACACCAAGGAATTTGAAGCTCTCAACCTGCTCCACTACAGCCCCGTCGATGAGAATGGGGACGTGCTCGGTGCTCCTTTTCCTGTAGTCCACAATCATCTTCTTAGTCTTGGTTACGTTGAGGGATAGGTTGTTATTCTGGCACCACACGGCCAGGTCTTTGACCTCCTCCCTATAGGCTGTCTATACGTTGTCAGTGATCAGGCCTACCACTGTTGTGTCGTCAGCAAAAATTAATGATGGTGTTGGAATCGTGCCTGGCCATGCAGTCGTGGGTGAACAGGGAGTACAGGAGGGGACTGAGCACCCCTGGGGAGCTCCAGTGTTGAGGATCAGCGTGGCAGATGTGTTGCTACCTACCCTCAGCACCTGGGGGCAGCCTGTCAGGAAGTCCAGGATCCAGTTGCAAAGGGAGGTGTTTAGTCCCAGGATCCTCAGCTTGGTGATGAGCTTTGAGGGTACTATGGTGTTGAATGCTGAGCTGTAGTCGGTGAACAGCATTCTCACATAGGTGTTCCTTTTGTCCAGGTGGGAAAGGGCAGTGTGGAGTGCAATAGAGATTGCATCATCTGTGGATCTGTTTGGGCGGTATGCAAATTGGAGTGGGTCTAGGGTTTCTGGAATAATGGTGTTGATGTGAGCCATTACCAGCCTTTTAAAGCACATCATGGCTACGGACGTGAGTGCTACGGGTCTGTAGTCATTTAGGCAGATTGCCTTCGTGTTCTTGGACACAGGGATTATGGTGGTCTGCTTTGATTTAGCTCGTCTGGTAGGCTCATGTCACTGGGCAGCTCGCGGCTGTGCATCCCTTTGTAGTCTGTAATAGTTTGCAAGTCCTGCAACATCCGACGAGCGTCGGAGCTGGTGTAGTATGATTCAGTCTTAGCCCTGCATTGATGCTTTGCCTGTTTGATGGTTCGTCGCAGGGCATAGCGGGATTTCTTGTAAGTTTCCGGGTTAGTGTCCCGCACCTTGAAAGCGGCAGCTCTACCCTTTAGCTCTGTGTGAATGTTGCCTGTAATTCATGGCTTCTGGTTGGGGTATGTACGTACAGTCACTGTGGGGACGACGTCCTCAATGCACTTATTGATAAAGCCAGTGACTGATGTGGTGTACTCCTCAATGCCATCGGAAGAATCCCAGAACATATTCCAGTCTGTGCTAGCAAAACAGTCCTGTAGTTTAGCATCTGCTTCATCTGACCATTTCTTTTATAGACCAAGTCACTGGTGCTTCCTGCTTTAATTTTTGCTTGTAAGCAGGAATCAGGAGGATAGAGGTATGGTTGGATTTACCAAATGGAGGGTGAGGGAGAGCTTTGTACGCGTCTCTGTGTGTGGAGTACAGGTGATCTAGAATTTTTTTCACCCTGGTTGCACATTTAACATGTTGATAGAGATTTGGTAGAACTGATTTAAGTTTCCCTGCCTTAAAGTCTCCGGCCACTAGGAGCGCCGCCTCTGGGTGAGCGGTTTCCTGTTTGCTTATTTCCTTATACAGCTGACTGAGTGCGGTCTTAGTGCAGGCATCTGTCTGTGGTGGTAAATAAACAGCCACAAAAAGTATAGCTGAGAACTCTCTAGGCAAGTGGTGTGGCCTGCAGTTTATCACAATATACTCTACTTCAGGCGAGCAAAATCTAGAGACTTACTTAGATTTCGTGCACCAGGTGTTGTTTACAAATATGCACAGACCGCCCCCCCTCGTCTTACCGGAGTGTGCTGTTCTATCCTGCCGGTGCAGCGTGTATCCCGCTAGCTGAATATCCATGTCGTCATTCAGCCACGATTCCGTGAAATATAGGATATTACAGTTTCTGATGTCCCGTTGGTAGGATATTCGTGATTGTTTATTTAGTTTAGTTTATTGTCCAATGATTGTACGTTGGTGAGTAATATTGACAGTAACGGCAGCTTTCCTAGTTGCCTTCTGCGGGTCCGGAGGAGGCAACTGGCTCTTCTTCCTCTGCGTCGCTTCCTTTTGCGAATAATTGGGATGTCTGCCCTGTGGGGTGTTTGGAGAATATCGTGTGAGTCCTGCTTGTTGTTGTTGTTGTTGAAGAAATCTTAGTCTAATCCGAGGTGAGTGATCGCTGTCCTGATATCTAGAAGCTCTTTTCTTCCGTAAAATACGGTTGCAGAAACATTATGTACAAAATAATTTACAAATAAGGCCAACTCCTCCGGCGCCATTTTCATTAATCAGCCACGATTCCTATTGAACAGGTCTCGATAGTCTCTGCCTGTCCCAGTCTGTTCTCTTATGCTTGGTGCCAGAAAAACAGGAGCTATGCTTTAGGTGAACCACCCCCCCCTGCTTTACTATAGCAGAGCTGCTGGTTTCATGGCTATAAATTCTTGGTTCCTCTCCAAAAAGGCTGTTGGATTGTTTTAAAAGGGCGAGCTGCTTGGTTTCTGCTTCTTTGTACGCACACACAATAATTAACTCTTAAGGTCTGACCCTCTCTCCCTCCCTAATCCCCCCTAATGCACTGGGGCTGTCCTCGCCATTCCAAATATTGACCCAGGCAGGCAGGCAGGCTGGCTGGCAGGCAGGATAGAGAATGGGACCGGTGGTCAGATTCTTAACAATAGGTTCTGAAGGCCAGGCCCAGAGATATGGCTAATTAAGCCTGTTCAGTGATCCTAAGTGAGGGTCTGAGGGCCCATCCTGTGATTCACATATTAATACACAGCCCAGTGGGAGAGGCTGCTGAAAACGCTGTCCTGGCTAGAAGTGTACCTACATACAGTAGCAGACAGACAGGCAGGCTAGGGAATGGATGACAGAACACAGGCAGCACCAGGGTTGTGTTCGTCTGGGATTAGGCACCAGGGTTGTGTTCGTCTGGGATTAGGCACCAGGGTTGTGTTCGTCTGGCATTAGGCACCAGGGTTGTGTTCGTCTGGGATTAGGCACCAGGGTTGTGTTCATCTGGGATTAGGCACCAGGGTTGTGTTCGTCTGGGATTAGGCACCAGGGTCGTGTTCGTCTGGGATTAGGCACTAAAGTCATGTTCATAATGGGATTAGGCACTAACATCATGTTCATAATGGGATTAGGCACTAACATCATGTTCATAATGGGATTAGGCACTAACATCGTGTTCATCTGGGATTAGGCACTAAAGTCGTGTTCATCTGGGATTAGGCACCAGGGTTGTGTTCATCTGGGATTAGGCACCAGGGTTGTGTTCGTCTGGTATTAGGCACCAGGTTTGTGTTCGTCTGGGATTAGGCACCAGGGTTGTGTTCGTCTGGGATTAGGCACCAGGGTCGTGTTCATCTGGGATTAGGCACCAGGGTCCTGTTCATCTGGGATTAGGCACCAGGGTCGTGTTCATTTCGGATTAGGCACCAAACGGAAAGAACGAAGGCAGACTGAAACAGGGAGTGTCTACCTCAACAACTTTTCAAATAAGAAACTCACATTTTTGTTCTAATTTAGTTTTAAACCGGTTTGCTAGTGGTGTGCCCAGCTGAACAAAACCCCGGGGTAGGTGGGGCCTGGTGTTTGTGTATGTAAGGTAGTGTCTGTCTGCCCCCCCCCCCTCCCCAAAGCTTTCAGACCCTCTAATCATGTCTTTGTTTCTCCTCTCACAGAACTGGCCAATCAGTTTCAGTACAGCCTCCTGCAAGAGTCCCAGCAAGGGGAGTCCTGGGAGAATGGTAAGGGTTGTGTTCTCCTGTAATTATACCATATAGTAGATGTCAAATATATGTTCAGACTGATTCAATATTACCAAACACATTCTTATGACAGGTTTGTTTTCACACCTTATGTCATTAACCTAATTCGGTGGTTGGTTAATGTGATGATGATCAAAGATGTGAATACTTCCGGTATTGTAGGTTGTTCTGGATAGGAGATAAATGACTTACGCAGATATCCTCCAATATGGTGTTGCGAATAGCACATTAGCCAGTTGAACACAGCACACAGGTGACCTGTTTTTCCTCAGCCCCCTGGCAACCTGGCCTGCTTGACAACTCTTTTGTTTAGGGCGTCTTGACTCAAACAAAGACAAAGGCAGGACCCTATCATGCAGCTGTCTGTGATGTGAGCCTAGCCAGCCAAATCAATAGTTTGACTACAGTCATATCTACACTTGTCCCTTAGGTGGTTAGTGGGTGTTACGACATCACTGCACATTTCTCACATACTAGATTTGTCAAACATCTTTCTTCACAATGGTGTAAATTGGTTATGGAGGCTGTACTAGACTTTAACAGAAATGTGTTGATTTCTCTTAATAGCAGCTGAGGTACAGCATTTTCTAACACATTCTTTCCTAACTACACATCTGGGATATTTTAGATCAGTGGGTTAATGGTAAAACTAGTTTTTGGTAGAGAAATCAAATTATACTTATTTTGTTACTCCCAAGACAGTAGTGTAGCCATGACAACACGACAGTTTAGTATTTAACCGAGTGTTTTTCCTTCCCATAAACACCATAGTAAACATGATATCCTTTCACTGAGGATTCAACCACACATGACCCCTCATCCCACCACCACCACCACACACGACCCCTCATCCCACCATCACCACACACGACCCCTCATCCCACCACCACCACACACAACCCCTCATCCCACCACCACCACACATGAACCCTCATCCCACCACCACCACTCACATGACCCCTCATCCCAACACCACCACTCACATGACCCCTCATCCCACCACCACCACTCACATGATCCCTCATCCCAACACCACCACTCACATGACCCCTCATCCCACCACTCACACGACCCCTCATCCCACCACCACATACATGACCCCTCATCCCACCACCACATACATGACCCCTCATCCCACCACCACATACATGACCCCTCATCCCACCACACACACATGACCCCTCATCCTACCACCACACATGATCCCTCTTCGCACCACCACACACACATGACCCCTCATCCCAACACCACCACTCACATGACCCCTCATCCCACCACCACCACTCACACGACCCCTCATCCCACCACCACATACATGACCCCTCATCCCACCACCACATACATGACCCCTCATCCCACCACCACATACATGACCCCTCATCCCACCACACACACATGACCCCTCATCCTACCACCACACATGATCCCTCTTCGCACCACCACACACACATGACCCCTCATCCCACCACCACACACATGACCCCTCATCCCACCACCACACACACGACCCCTCATCCCACCACCACCACTCACATGACCCCTCATCCCACCACCACCACACACATGACCCCTCATCCCACCACCACCACACCCAACGACCCCTCATCCTACCACCACACACATGACCCCTCATCCCACCACCACCACACCCAACGACCCCTCATTTCACCACCACCACACATGACCGCTCATCCCACCACCACACACACGACCCCTCATCCCACCACCACACCCACGACCCCTCATCCTACCACCACCACACACATGACCCCTCATACCACCACACCCAACGACCCCTCATCCCTCCACCACACACATGACCCCTCATCCCACCACCACCACACCCAACGACCCCTCATCCCACCACCACACCCACGACCCCTCATCCTACCACCACCACACACATGACCCCTCATCCTACCACCACCACACACATGACCCCTCATCCTACCACCACCACACACATGACCCCTCATACCACCACACCCAACGACCCCTCATCCCACCACCACACACACAACCCCTCATCCCACCACCACCACACACACGACCCCTCGTCCCACCACCACCACACACATGACCCCTCATCCCACAACTCCTCTCTTTAATTGGGAAGTGAAGAACCAAGGGGTTCTACCGCCAGAGACTGGGGCGGCTCTACAAATGACTGCCCCCAAGTCTGCTCTTCCATTATCTGTGTCAATGTGGATTTGATCAACTGTTTAGAAAGCAACCTGGTGTGTTTCTCTCAGGCGAGTCGTCCGACACGGCCCTGAATAAGCTCAAGTGTCCCCACTGTAACTACATCGCCAAGCACCGGAGAACACTAAAGAGGCACCTCATCATTCACTCCGGCGTCCGCTCCTTCAGCTGTGATCTCTGTGGCAAGCTGTTCACCCGCAGAGAGCACGTCAAGAGACATTCCCTGGTAAGACCCTACCCGAACTGTTCATTCCCTGGTTAGAACCTACCCGAACTGTTCATTCCCTGGTTAGAACCTACCCGAACTGTTCATTCCCTGGTTAGAACCTACCCGAACTGTTCATTCCCTGGTTAGAACCTACCCGAACTGTTCATTCCCTGGTTAGAACCTACCCGAACTGTTCATTCCCTGGTTAGAACCTACCCGAACTGTTCATTCCCTGGTTAGAACCTACCCGAACTGTTCATTCCCTGGTTAGAACCTACCCGAACTGTTCATTCCCTGGTTAGAACCTACCCGAACTGTTCATTCCCTGGTTAGAACCTACCCGAACTGTTCATTCCCTGGTTAGAACCTACCCGAACTGTTCATTCCCTGGTTAGAACCTACCCGAACTGTTCATTCCCTGGTTAGAACCTACGGGAACTGCCCATTCCCTGGTTAGAACCTACCCTAACTGTTAATTCCCTGGTTAGAACCTACCCTAACTGTTAATTCCCTGCTTAGAACCTACCCGAACTGTTCATTCCCTGCTTAGAACCTACCCGAACTGATCATTCCCTGGTTAGAACCTACCCGAACTGTTAATTCCCTGCTTAGAACCTACCCGAACTGTTCATTCCCTGGCTAGAACCTACCCGAACTGTTCATTCCCTGGCTAGAACCTACCCGAACTGTTCATTCCCTGCTTAGAACCTACCCGAACTGTTCATTCCCTGCTTAGAACCTACCCGAACTGTTCATTCCCTGGTTAGACCCTACCCGAACTGATCATTCCCTGGTTAGAACCTACCCGAACTGTTCATTCCCTGGTTAAAACCTACCCAAACTGTTCGTTTCCTGGTTAGAACCTACCCGAACTGTTCATTCCCTGTTTAGAACCTACCCTAACTGTTCATTCCCTGGTGAGAACCTACCCGAACTGTTCATTCCCTGGTTCGAATCCAGGCTGAATCACATCCGGCCCTGATTGGGAGACCCATAGGGCGGCACACAATTGGCCCAGCGTTTTCCAGGTTTGGCCGGGGTAGGCTATCATTTGTAAATAAGAATTTGTTCTTAACTGACTTGCCTAGTTAAATAAAGGTTAAATAAAAAATAATTAAGCTCCCGGCTGCTATCAAATCCACATCAACATTATCCCACCCCTAGTTATCCAAACCTAACATACCTGCCAATACATTTTCAGCAATATCGCTGGTCTGTCTGTGTGGCGTGCGTGCTTGTCTGTCTATCATTCAGTTTGTATAGCCAGTTTAGATCATGATAACTGTCTTGTGGGTAGACAGAAAGACATTCCCCCAAAACCTTCTCAATTAAATGTTAACTGCAACGTAAGCATATCTGTCGTAATCATGGTTGTTTATATCAATCTGGTGGGCTTGACATATGCAGCATAACAACTAGACAAGCACATTCCTCTGTCGCAAAATGCTCAATTAAAGGGGTATTACACCCTAAAAAATGATCTTCTGATATGATTTCAGCATTGACATGGACTCAGAACATCCCATTTCGTTGTTTCTCTATGAATAATTGTAATTTTGAGAGTTAAAAAATTGATAAATCCCCAAACTTAGGAAAAACATTATCACACAGAGGCACCCCAACCTCCCTCTTCAAAACATTATCACACAGAGACACCCCCACCTCCCTCTTCAAAACATTATCACACAGAGACACCCCCACCTCCCTCTTCAAAACATTATCACACAGAGGCACCCCAACCTCCCTCTTCAAAACATTATCACACAGAGACACCCCCACCTCCCTCTTCAAAACATTATCACACAGAGACACCCCCACCTCCCTCTTCAAAACATTATCACACAGAGGCACCCCCACCTCCCTCCTCAAAACATTATCACACAGAGACACCCCCACCTCCCTCTTCAAAACATTATCACACAGAGACACCCCCACCTCCCTCTTCAAAACATTATCACACAGAGGCACCCCCACCTCCCTCCTCAAAACATTATCACACAGAGACACCCCCACCTCCCTCTTCAAAACATTATCACACAGAGGCACCCCAACCTCCCTCTTCAAAACATTATCACACAGAGACACCCCCACCTCCCTCTTCAAAACATTATCACACAGAGACACCCCCACCTCCCTCTTCAAAACATTATCACACAGAGGCACCCCCACCTCTCTCCTCAAAACATTATCACACAGAGACACCCCCACCTCCCTCTTCAAAACATTATCACACAGAGGCACCCCAACCTCCCTCTTCAAAACATTATCACACAGAGACACCCCCACCTCCCTCTTCAAAACATTATCACACAGAGGCACCCCCACCTCCCTCCTCAAAACATTATCACACAGAGACACCCCCACCTCCCTCTTCAAAATATTATCACACAGAGACACCCCCACCTCCCTCTTCAAAACATTATCACACAGAGGCACCCCAACCTCCCTCTTCAAAACATTATCACACAGAGGCACCCCCACCTCCCTCCTCAAAACATTATCACACAGAGACACCCCCACCTCCCTCTTCAAAACATTATCACACAGAGACACCCCCACCTCCCTCTTCAAAACATTATCACACAGAGGCACCCCCACCTCCCTCCTCAAAACATTATCACACAGAGACACCCCCACCTCCCTCTTCAAAATATTATCACACAGAGACACCCCCACCTCCCTCTTCAAAACATTATCACACAGAGACACCCCCACCTCCCTCTTCAAAACATTATCACACAGAGGCACCCCCACCTCCCTCCTCAAAACATTATCACACAGAGACACCCCCACCTCCCTCTTCAAAACATTATCACACAGAGACACCCCCACCTCCCTCTTCAAAACATTATCACACAGAGGCACCCCAACCTCCCTCTTCAAAACATTATCACTCTGTACTCCATAACTCTGTCCTCCATCACTCTGTCCTCCATCACTCTGTCCTCCATCACTCTGTCCTCCATCACTCTGTCCTCCATCACTCTGTCCTCCATCACTCTGTCCTCCATCACTCTGTCCTCCACCCTTCCTCTCTGTAGAAGTCTCTCCCATGACTTTAGCTGGATTTGGGAAGTGTCATATTTCAGCCTTAATTTATGCTTTTCAACTTTTGTATTTATGATTCCAGGATCTTTCTAGTAGTTTCTCAGTTCCAAGTTTCCAATAATTCTGACAGCACATGAACGCTGCATTAACCCTTGTCCCTCTCTCTCGTTCCCCTCTCCCTCCCTACAGGTGCACAAGAAGGACAAAAAGTACAAGTGCATGGTGTGCAAGAAGATCTTCATGCTGGCAGCCAGCGTGGGGATCCGGCACGGTTCACGGCGCTACGGTGTGTGTGTGGACTGTGCTGAATCCCACCAGTCCACGCAGGAGGGCCTGGAGTCCCTGGAGGTGTTCGTCCGCGAGGATGATGACTTTGAGGGGGAGGAGCCTGACGAGGACATGGCTGAGGAGGGGGAGGAGCCTAACGACAACGACCAATCCAACTTGGAGGTTGACACTGGTAGTTAAAGATTTTTTTTTTTTATGAAATAAAGCTGGTAAACAATCAACAACTCCAAAGTGCTATCAAACCTCGAGGTTACTTACACGGTTTAGTGTATGAGACAAAGAGAGAAGCTTTGGTAGAGCGGGACTCCAAGATGTACAGATATTCTATGTGTAACTCTGGGCCTAGTGCTCACTAGAGAAAGAGAGAAATGAAATATTGAAATCAGGTTTATGGTGATTTTGTTTTGGAGGGGGGGGGGGGTGTACAGCGTCTTTAGTTGCAATAGACCAAATCTTAAGAAATATTATTTAATTTATGAAAGAAGTTTTTATGGTCTTATTCAATTCTATATTTTTTTTCTGTTTTGTAAACTGCTATCAATGAGTTTCAGTTTGTGACTGTACTTTCTGTCAGATCTGTAACTATGTTGCTCGGTGCATGTTTTGTAGAACGAAGGCCGTGAAAGAAAGGGCATTATTTGCCGACAGGAAGATTTGATGTTTAGATAACCTGAACATTATGATTTACTATTCTATCTATTCCCTGCACAAATCTTGGAACCAAAAAAATCTGTTTTGTGACTATTTTATCACAGCCATATTTATGAGTTTAAGTTAAGTGGGCTGTGCTATTGTGCCAAGCAGAAAGCACAGCAAGATTTATCAGGAGACAAAAAACTACTGAGAGAAACAAAAGTCGAGCAGATAAAAAAAAAAAAATGAAAAATATTTAGTACAAGGGGAAATGTTATTAGCTTTATACAAATCACAGCACCACAGTAACACTTTATAAAGCATTTTGACATTCACTTAAAGCTTGAATTTTGCCAAATGACGAAAATGTTTGGTGCTGTAATGTTTATGTTGCGAGATACTGGACCTACAGCTGTATATGATGTTTATAATCATACAGTCTGAAATGACTCAGTTATATATATTAATCAGCTCTCTATAGAACACTGTTGTGCTACGGCGCCTATCAGGAATGCTTTGCCATTGTCTTTTTGTATTTAATGCACACTCTCTCTCACACACACACACACACACACACACACACACACACACGCTCGCTCACATACCATTTTGTAGAACTACCTGCAGAACTTGTAAACATGATGTAGGGACCTAAGTTAAAAAGATACCTTTATATATATATATATATATATATATATATATATATATATATATATACATGGTTTATATCAAGTAGTGATATATTATAGCTCAAACAAAAAAATATATATATATTATTTGGTAGTATTTTAAAGAGTGCAGATATATGAAGTCTGAAAGCGAAACTCCATTTTGAAAAGTTATAATTTTTACAATCAGTTTATTTAATTTGATAGAAGTATCTTTATTTTGTCTGCCAGGTAGGAAAACACTTTGTTCAATACAAACTAAAGATCTATGATGCGTAACAGACATGCACTTACTACTATTTTGCGTTCATGAAAATCATTTTGTTTTTCAATGTCTTTTCTTGCTTCCCCAAAGTGGGTCTTGAATGGAACTGTTTTCCTCTTTTTCTTAGATGTTTTGTTATTTAATATTATTATATTGGCTCCGAAATGCAATCAAGACTGTTAATTTCTATCTATTTGTCCAACCAAATTGTTTATTAATTATTGTTGAGATAGCCAGGTAATCTCTACAGTATGTAGAGACCTGCTTGTGTATGTAATTGTCAGATAAAAAAATAATAATTCACTTTACCCTAAATGTATATATAGTTTTATTTGTCCTTTTATAATGCATTTTATTTTCCTTTTTTATTTAATTAAACACGTATTTGATAAGAAATATGGATTGTTTGCAGGTAAAAACCTAGGAACAGCAGTTTGTCCAAAGGCAGTGGATATATCAAAGTTCTATAATTATACAGAAATGTTTGATTTCCCTGTACTCCAAATGCAAATGTATTTTAAAGAAAGCTCCTATAGAGATATCCTCATCCATGTTCATACAATATGATTTACCTTCAAATCACTGGGAGGGATTTTATATATGAAAAAAAAATAAGATTTAGCTAGTTTATTTTACTTAATGGAACACACTCAGCTGCAGTTGGCTTGTTTTAAAATCTTGGCCTTGTGTTGTGTCATACTGGGTTGCCTTCAGAAGGCACTGTACTTGTCCAATACATTTTTTTTTTTAAATGTTTTAATTTTCCATTGCAAAATGTGTTGTTACGGTGTGCCCTAATGAACACGTCCCTAACCTTCCACTCTATCTGATCACACCTGTGCTCGTCCATCAAACTGTTTCTGTTTTACTGTACAACGGATGATCTCAAGATGACTTATTGTTTTAGATGTTATTATGCTGTACTGTAATGGACAAATCAAGTAAAACACTACTACAGAAACAGTTTTTTTTTTCTTGGGCTGTATTTTTTAAAAGATGTTTTAAATGGTGTATTTTTCAACTCTCTTTTCAAACTACAGCGATGCAAAACCAATGGGCCTTTCCTGGGCTCCACCCTGAACACAAAACAAGTCAGGTTACTCTTTTTACATTTTTTTTCAAGGTTTTCAAAATTGAATTACATTCTCCTTTTTCTGTTTCAATTGTACTACTGTTCCTCTATACTACATATTCAAAATAAAACGCTTAAACTTGATCTGTGGTTAATTTATTTCAGATTATTTTTAATCATTTTGCGTTCTATTCTTTACCCATTTCTGATTACTCCTTAACAATGCTGTGTTTACATGGGGAAAGAACAGCTATTACTCAGTCCTTATCTATGCTGTGTTTACATGGGGAAAGAACAGCTATTACTCAGTCCTTATCTATGCTGTGTTTACATGGGGAAAGAACAGCTATTACTCAGTCCTTATCTATGCCGTGTTTACATGGGGAAAGAACAGCTATTACTCAGTCCTTATCTATGCTGTGTTTACATGGGGAAAGAACAGCTATTACTCAGTCCTTATCTATGCTGTGTTTACATGGGGAAAGAACAGCTATTACTCAGTCCTTATCTACGCTGTGTTTACATGGGGAAAGAACAGCTATTACTCAGTCCTTATCTATGCCGTGTTTACATGGGGAAAGAACAGCTATTACACAGTCCTTATCTACGCTGTGTTTACATGGAGAAAGAACAGCTATTACTCAGTCCTTATCTACGCTGTGTTTACATGGAGAAAGAACAGCTATTACTCAGTCCTTATCTATGCTGTGTTTACATGGGGAAAGAACAGCTATTACTCAGTCCTTATCTATGCCGTGTTTACATGGGGAAAGAACAGCTATTACACAGTCCTTATCTACGCTGTGTTTACATGGAGAAAGAACAGCTATTACTCAGTCCTTATCTACGCTGTGTTTACATGGAGAAAGAACAGCTATTACTCAGTCCTTATCTATGCTGTGTTTACATGGGGAAAGAGCAGCTATTACTCAGTCCTTATCTACGCTGTGTTTACATGGAGAAAGAACAGCTATTACTCAGTCCTTATCTATGCTGTGTTTACATGGAGAAAGAACAGCTATTACTCAGTCCTTATCTATGCTGTGTTTACATGGGGAAAGAGCAGCTATTACTCAGTCCTTATCTATGCTGTGTTTACATGGGGAAAGAGCAGCTATTACTCAGTCCTTATCTATGCTGTGTTTACATGGGGAAAGAGCAGCTATTACTCAGTCCTTATCTATGCTGTGTTTACATGGGGAAAGAACAGCTATTACTCAGTCCTTATCTATGCTGTGTTTACATGGGGAAAGAGCAGCTATTACTCAGTCCTTATCTATGCTGTGTTTACATGGGGAAAGAGCAGCTATTACTCAGTCCTTATCTATGCTGTGTTTACATGGGGAAAGAGCAGCTATTACTCAGTCCTTATCTATGCTGTATTTACATGGAGAAAGAACAGCTATTACTCAGTCCTTGTCTATGCTGTGTTTACATGGGGAAAGAACAGCTGTGGTTCACTATAACCTACAGTCATGATACACTGACCAAAAATATAAATGCAACATGTGTTGGTCCCATGTTTCATAACTGAAATAAAAGATCCCAGAAATGTTCCATATGCACAAAAAGCAGATTTCTCTCAAATTTTGTGCACAAATGTGTTTATATCTCTGTTCGTGAGTATTTCTCCTTTGCCAAAATAATCCTTCCACCTGACAGGTGTGGTATATCAAGAAGCTGATTAAACAGCATGATCATTACAAAAGTACACCTTGTGCTGTGGACAATAAAAGGCCAGTCTAAAATATGCCGTTTTGTCACACAGCATAATGCCTCAGATGTCTCAGGTTTTGAGGGAGCGTGCAATTGGCATGCTGACTGCAGCAACGTCCACTAGAGCAGTTGCCAGATAATTTAATGTTAATTTCTCTACCATAAGCCACCTCCAATGTTGTTTTAGAGAATTTTGCAGTACGTCTAACCAGCCTCAACTGCAGGCCACGTGTACGGCGTCGTGTAGGCAAGCGGTTTGCTAATGTCAACGTTGTGAACAGAGTGATCCATGGTGGCGGTGGGGTTACGGTATGGGCAGACATAAGCTACAGACAATGAACACAACTGCATTTAGCAATGGCAATTTGAATTCACAGAGATACCGTGATGAGATCCTGAGGGCCGTTGTCGTGCCATTCATCCGCCACCATCACCTCATGTTTCAGCAGGATAACACAATTCTGTACACAATTCCTGGAAGCTGAAAATGTACAAGTTCTTCCATGGTCTGCATACTCACCAGACATGTCACACATTGAGCCTGTTTGGGATGCTCTGGATCGATGTGTATGACAGCGTGTTCCAGTTGCCGCCAATATTCAGCCAATATCCAACTTTGCACAGCCATTGAAGAGGAGTGGGACAACATTCCACAAGCCACAATCAACAGCATGATCAACTCTATGTAAAGGAGATGTGTCGCGCTGCATGAGACAAGTGGTGATCACACCAGATACTGACTGGGTTTCTGATCACACCCCTACTTTTTTTAAGGTATCTGTGACCAACAGATGCTTATCTGTATTCCCAGTCATGTGAAATCCATAGATTAGGGCCTAATGAACTTATGTCAATTGACTGATTTCCTTATATGAACTGTAACTCACGCTGTGTTAATACTCAGTATACATCAAATCAAATTTGATTTGGTTACATACACATGTTTAGCAGATGTTATTGCTGGTGTAGCGAAATGCTCGTGTTTGTAGCCCCAACAATGCAGTAATATTTAACAATACACAGCAATACACAGCAATACACACACATCTAAAGTAAAATCAGGATATTAAGAATATATATAAATATTTGGACAAGAAATGTTGGAGCGGCACAGACTAAAATACAGTATATACATATGAGATGAGTAATGCATAGACTAAGATACAGTAGAATAGAATACAGCATATACATATGAGATGAGTAATGCATAGACTAAGATACAGTAGAATAGAATACAGTATATACATATGAGATGAGTAATGCATAGACTAAGATACAGTAGAATAGAATACAGTATATACATATGAGATGAGTAATGCATAGACTAAGATACAGTAGAATAGAATACAGTATATACATATGAGATGAGTAATGCATAGACTAAGATACAGTAGAATAGAATACAGTATATACATATGAGATGAGTAATGCATAGACTAAGATACAGTAGAATAGAATACAGTATATACATATGAGATGAGTAATGCATAGACTAAGATACAGTAGAATAGAATACAGTATATACATATGAGATGAGTAATGCATAGACTAAGATACAGTAGAATAGAATACAGTATATACATATGAGATGAGTAATGCATAGACTAAGATACAGTAGAATAGAATACAGTATATACATATGAGATGAGTAATGCATAGACTAAGATACAGTAGAATAGAATACAGTATATACATATGAGATGAGTAATGCATAGACTAAGATACAGTAGAATAGAATACAGTATATACATATGAGATGAGTAATGCATAGACTAAGATACAGTAGAATAGAATACAGTATATACATATGAGATGAGTAATGCATAGACTAAGATACAGTAGAATAGAATACAGCATATACATATGAGATGAGTAATGCATAGACTAAGATACAGTAGAATAGAATACAGTATATACATATGAGATGAGTAATGCATAGACTAAGATACAGTAGAATAGAATACAGTATATACATATGAGATGAGTAATGCATAGACTAAGATACAGTAGAATAGAATACAGTATATACATATGAGATGAGTAATGCATAGACTTAGATACAGTAGAATAGAATACAGTATATACATATGAGATGAGTAATGCATAGACTAAGATACAGTAGAATAGAATACAGTATATACATATGAGATGAGTAATGCATAGACTAAGATACAGTAGAATAGAATACAGTATATACATATGAGATGAGTAATGCATAGACTAAGATACAGTAGAATAGAATACAGTATATACATATGAGATGAGTAATGCATAGACTAAGATACAGTAGAATAGAATACAGTATATACATATGAGATGAGTAATGCATAGACTAAGATACAGTAGAATAGAATACAGTATATACATATGAGATGAGTAATGCATAGACTAAGATACAGTAGAATAGAATACAGTATATACATATGAGATGAGTAATGCATAGACTAAGATACAGTAGAATAGAATACAGTATATACATATGAGATGAGTAATGCATAGACTAAGATACAGTAGAATAGAATACAGTATATACATATGAGATGAGTAATGCATAGACTAAGATACAGTAGAATAGAATACAGTATATACATATGAGATGAGTAATGCATAGACTAAGATACAGTAGAATAGAATACAGTATATACATATGAGATGAGTAATGCATAGACTAAGATACAGTAGAATAGAATACAGTATATACATATGAGATGAGTAATGCATAGACTAAGATACAGTAGAATAGAATACAGTATATACATATGAGATGAGTAATGCATAGACTAAGATACAGTAGAATAGAATACAGTATATACATATGAGATGAGTAATGCATAGACTAAGATACAGTAGAATAGAATACAGTATATACATATGAGATGAGTAATGCATAGACTAAGATACAGTAGAATAGAATACAGTATATACATATGAGATGAGTAATGCATAGACTAAGATACAGTAGAATAGAATACAGTATATACATATGAGATGAGTAATGCATAGACTAAGATACAGTAGAATAGAATACAGTATATACATATGAGATGAGTAATGCATAGACTAAGATACAGTAGAATAGAATACAGTATATACATATGAGATGAGTAATGCATAGACTAAGATACAGTAGAATAGAATACAGTATATACATATGAGATGAGTAATGCATAGACTAAGATACAGTAGAATAGAATACAGTATATACATATGAGATGAGTAATGCATAGACTAAGATACAGTAGAATAGAATACAGTATATACATATGAGATGAGTAATGCATAGACTAAGATACAGTAGAATAGAATACAGTATATACATATGAGATGAGTAATGCATAGACTAAGATACAGTAGAATAGAATACAGTATATACATATGAGATGAGTAATGCATAGACTAAGATACAGTAGAATAGAATACAGTATATACATATGAGATGAGTAATGCATAGACTAAGATACAGTAGAATAGAATACAGTATATACATATGAGATGAGTAATGCATAGACTAAGATACAGTAGAATAGAATACAGTATATACATATGAGATGAGTAATGCATAGACTAAGATACAGTAGAATAGAATACAGTATATACATATGAGATGAGTAATGCATAGACTAAGATACAGTAGAATAGAATACAGTATATACATATGAGATGAGTAATGCATAGACTAAGATACAGTAGAATAGAATACAGTATATACATATGAGATGAGTAATGCATAGACTAAGATACAGTAGAATAGAATACAGTATATACATATGAGATGAGTAATGCATAGACTAAGATACAGTAGAATAGAATACAGTATATACATATGAGATGAGTAATGCATAGACTAAGATACAGTAGAATAGAATACAGTATATACATATGAGATGAGTAATGCATAGACTAAGATACAGTAGAATAGAATACAGTATATACATATGAGATGAGTAATGCATAGACTAAGATACAGTAGAATAGAATACAGTATATACATATGAGATGAGTAATGCATAGACTAAGATACAGTAGAATAGAATACAGTATATACATATGAGATGAGTAATGCATAGACTAAGATACAGTAGAATAGAATACAGTATATACATATGAGATGAGTAATGCATAGACTAAGATACAGTAGAATAGAATACAGTATATACATATGAGATGAGTAATGCATAGACTAAGATACAGTAGAATAGAATACAGCATATACATATGAGATGAGTAATGCATAGACTAAGATACAGTAGAATAGAATACAGCATATACATATGAGATGAGTAATGCATAGACTAAGATACAGTAGAATAGAATACAGCATATACATATGAGATGAGTAATGCATAGACTAAGATACAGTAGAATAGAATATATATACATATGAGATGAGTAATGCATAGACTAAGATACAGTAGAATAGAATACAGTATATACATATGAGATGAGTAATGCATAGACTAAGATACAGTAGAATAGAATACAGTATATACATATGAGATGAGTAATGCATAGACTAAGATACAGTAGAATAGAATACAGTATATACATATGAGATGAGTAATGCATAGACTAAGATACAGTAGAATAGAATACAGTATATACATATGAGATGAGTAATGCATAGACTAAGATACAGTAGAATAGAATACAGTATATACATATGAGATGAGTAATGCATAGACTAAGATACAGTAGAATAGAATACAGTATATACATATGAGATGAGTAATGCATAGACTAAGATACAGTAGAATAGAATACAGTATATACATATGAGATGAGTAATGCATAGACTAAGATACAGTAGAATAGAATACAGTATATACATATGAGATGAGTAATGCATAGACTAAGATACAGTAGAATAGAATACAGTATATACATATGAGATGAGTAATGCATAGACTAAGATACAGTAGAATAGAATACAGTATATACATATGAGATGAGTAATGCATAGACTAAGATACAGTAGAATAGAATACAGTATATACATATGAGATGAGTAATGCATAGACTAAGATACAGTAGAATAGAATACAGTATATACATATGAGATGAGTAATGCATAGACTAAGATACAGTAGAATAGAATACAGTATATACATATGAGATGAGTAATGCATAGACTAAGATACAGTAGAATAGAATACAGTATATACATATGAGATGAGTAATGCATAGACTAAGATACAGTAGAATAGAATACAGTATATACATATGAGATGAGTAATGCATAGACTAAGATACAGTAGAATAGAATACAGTATATACATATGAGATGAGTAATGCATAGACTAAGATACAGTAGAATAGAATACAGTATATACATATGAGATGAGTAATGCATAGACTAAGATACAGTAGAATAGAATACAGTATATACATATGAGATGAGTAATGCATAGACTAAGATACAGTAGAATAGAATACAGTATATACATATGAGATGAGTAATGCATAGACTAAGATACAGTAGAATAGAATACAGTATATACATATGAGATGAGTAATGCATAGACTAAGATACAGTAGAATAGAATACAGTATATACATATGAGATGAGTAATGCATAGACTAAGATACAGTAGAATAGAATACAGTATATACATATGAGATGAGTAATGCATAGACTAAGATACAGTAGAATAGAATACAGTATATACATATGAGATGAGTAATGCATAGACTAAGATACAGTAGAATAGAATACAGATATATACATATGAGATGAGTAATGCATAGACTAAGATACAGTAGAATAGAATACAGCATATACATATGAGATGAGTAATGCATAGACTAAGATACAGTAGAATAGAATACAGTATATACATATGAGATGAGTAATGCATAGACTAAGATACAGTAGAATAGAATACAGTATATACATATGAGATGAGTAATGCATAGACTAAGATACAGTAGAATAGAATACAGTATATACATATGAGATGAGTAATGCATAGACTAAGATACAGTAGAATAGAATACAGTATATACATATGAGATGAGTAATGCATAGACTAAGATACAGTAGAATAGAATACAGTATATACATATGAGATGAGTAATGCATAGACTAAGATACAGTAGAATAGAATACAGTATATACATATGAGATGAGTAATGCATAGACTAAGATACAGTAGAATAGAATACAGTATATACATATGAGATGAGTAATGCATAGACTAAGATACAGTAGAATAGAATACAGTATATACATATGAGATGAGTAATGCATAGACTAAGATACAGTAGAATAGAATACAGTATATACATATGAGATGAGTAATGCATAGACTAAGATACAGTAGAATAGAATACAGTATATACATATGAGATGAGTAATGCATAGACTAAGATACAGTAGAATAGAATACAGTATATACATATGAGATGAGTAATGCATAGACTAAGATACAGTAGAATAGAATACAGTATATACATATGAGATGAGTAATGCATAGACTAAGATACAGTAGAATAGAATACAGTATATACATATGAGATGAGTAATGCATAGACTAAGATACAGTAGAATAGAATACAGTATATACATATGAGATGAGTAATGCATAGACTAAGATACAGTAGAATAGAATACAGTATATACATATGAGATGAGTAATGCATAGACTAAGATACAGTAGAATAGAATACAGTATATACATATGAGATGAGTAATGCATAGACTAAGATACAGTAGAATAGAATACAGTATATACATATGAGATGAGTAATGCATAGACTAAGATACAGTAGAATAGAATACAGTATATACATATGAGATGAGTAATGCATAGACTAAGATACAGTAGAATAGAATACAGTATATACATATGAGATGAGTAATGCATAGACTAAGATACAGTAGAATAGAATACAGTATATACATATGAGATGAGTAATGCATAGACTAAGATACAGTAGAATAGAATACAGTATATACATATGAGATGAGTAATGCATAGACTAAGATACAGTAGAATAGAATACAGTATATACATATGAGATGAGTAATGCATAGACTAAGATACAGTAGAATAGAATACAGTATATACATATGAGATGAGTAATGCATAGACTAAGATACAG
Source organism: Oncorhynchus masou masou (assembly GCF_036934945.1). Classification (NCBI taxonomy): domain Eukaryota; kingdom Metazoa; phylum Chordata; class Actinopteri; order Salmoniformes; family Salmonidae; genus Oncorhynchus; species Oncorhynchus masou. The sequence goes on from NC_088223.1 coordinate 13,324,696, forward strand.
TAGAATAGAATACAGTATATACATATGAGATGAGTAATGCATAGACTAAGATACAGTAGAATAGAATACAGTATATACATATGAGATGAGTAATGCATAGACTAAGATACAGTAGAATAGAATACAGTATATACATATGAGATGAGTAATGCATAGACTAAGATACAGTAGAATAGAATACAGTATATACATATGAGATGAGTAATGCATAGACTAAGATACAGTAGAATAGAATACAGTATATACATATGAGATGAGTAATGCATAGACTAAGATACAGTAGAATAGAATACAGTATATACATATGAGATGAGTAATGCATAGACTAAGATACAGTAGAATAGAATACAGCATATACATATGAGATGAGTAATGCATAGACTAAGATACAGTAGAATAGAATACAGCATATACATATGAGATGAGTAATGCATAGACTAAGATACAGTAGAATAGAATACAGTATATACATATGAGATGAGTAATGCATAGACTAAGATACAGTAGAATAGAATACAGTGTATACATATGAGATGAGTAATGTAAAATATGCTAAATAAGTGTCTAGTGTTCCATTTTTAAAGTGTCTAGTGTTCCATTATTAAAGTGACTAGTGTTCCATTATTAAAGTGACTAGTGTTCCATTATTAAAGTGACTAGTGTTCCATTATTAAAGTGACTAGTGTTCCATTATTAAAGTGACTCGTGTTCCATTATTAAAGTGACTAGTGTTCCATTATTAAAGTGACTAGTGTTCCATTATTAAAGTGACTAGTGTTCCATTATTAAAGTGACTAGTGTTCCATTATTAAAGTGACTAGTGTTCCATTATTAAAGTGACTCGTGTTCCATTATTAAAGTGACTAGTGTTCCATTATTAAAGTGACTCGTGTTCCATTATTAAAGTGACTAGTGTTCCATTATTAAAGTGACTAGTGTTCCATTATTAAAGTGACTAGTGTTCCATTATTAAAGTGACTAGTGTTCCATTATTAAAGTGTCTAGTGTTCCATTATTAAAGTGGCTAGTGTTCCATTATTAAAGTGACTAGTGTTCCATTATTAAAGTGGCCAGCCTCTATGTGCTGGTGATGGTTATTTAACAGTCTGATGGCCTTGAGATAGAAGCTGTTTTTCAGTCTCTCGGTCTCAGCTTTGATGCACCTGTACTGACCTCGCCTTCTAGATGACAGCTGGGTGAACAGACAGTGGCTCGGGTGGTTGTTGTCCTTGATGATCTTTTTGGCCTTCCTGTGACATTGGGTGCTGTAGGTGTCCCGGAGGGCAGGTAAATTGCAACCAGTGATGCGTTGTGCAGACTGCACCACACTCTGGAGAGCCCTGCAGTTTCGGGCAGTGCAGTTGCCGTACCAAGCAATGATACAACCTGAAGGGATGCTCTCAAGTGTGCATCTGTAAAAGTTTGTGAGGGTTTAAGTTGACAAGCCAAATTTCTTCAGGCTCCTGAGGTTGAAGAGGCGCTGTTGCGCCTTCTTCACCACACTGTCTGTGTGGGTGGACCATTTCAGTTAGTCAGTGATGTGTACGCTGAGAAACTTGAAGCTTTCCACCTTCTCCACTGCAGTCCCGTCGATGTATCAAGAACGGTCCACCACCCAAAGGACATTCAGCCAACTTCAAACAACTGTGGGGAACCATTGGAGTCAACATGGGCCAGCATCCGTGTGGAACGCTTTCAACACCTTGTAGGGTCCATGCCCCAATGAACTAAGGCTGTTCTGAGGGAAAAGGGGGGTGCAACTCAATATTAGAAAGGTGTTCTTAATGTTTTGTAGTCAGTGTAAATAAAGGTACAGCCCGCTAACCAATAATAACACGCCCTGTCATCTAATATGACTCGATACTGCCATCTAGTGGTTAGTTTGGGCTATAAAACATTCAGTGATGAGATTCTTATTCTCGCCACAAGGTGGGAGCACTTCACCTCATCCTGTGTTACAGCCATAGACATACAGCAAAGAGATGGCCCAGCTAGATCGCCATGGTTACGGTACTGTAAGTCAACACATCTCTGGCTCCATCGACTCAGCACCGCTAACACTCACAGGCACAGGTACAGGTCAGCATGACGCGAAAGGGAGTTAAATATCCTGTATCCTTAGATAGCAGTTGGTGCTACACAACATTCAAAGGTAGTTTGGTGGTTATATAGAATAGTGAATCTCTGCAATGAACTCAGCAATAACCTTTTTGTTGCATTTGACAATTAGGCCTACTGTAAATTACATTAGATTAATTTGTCAGCCCTACTGTAAGTTACATAACATTAGTATGTTAGGTCTACTGTAAGTTACTTTACATTAGTATGTTAGGCCTACTGTAAGTTACTTTACATTAGTATGTTAGGCCTACTGTTTGTTACTTTACATTAGTATGTTAGGCCTACTGTAAGTTACTTTACATTAGTATGTTAGGCCTACTGTTTGTTACTTTACATTATTATGTTAGGCCTACTGTAAATTACATTAGATTAATTTGTCAGCCCTACTGTAAGTTACATTACATTAGTATGTTAGGCCTACTGTAAGTTACTTTACATTAGTATGTTAGGCCTACTGTAAGTTACTTTACATTAGTATGTTAGGCCTACTGTTTGTTACTTTACATTAGTATGTTAGGCCTACTGTAAGTTACTTTACATTAGTATGTTAGGCCTACTGTAAGTTACTTTACATTAGTATGTTAGGCCTACTGTAAGTTACTTTACATTAGTATGTTAGGCCTACTGTAAGTTACATTACATTAGTATGTTAGGCCTACTGTTTGTTACTTTACATTAGTATGTTAGGCCTACTGTAAGTTACTTTACATTAGTATGTTAGGCCTACTGTTTGTTACTTTACATTAGTATGTTAGGCCTACTGTTTGTTACTTTACATTAGTATGTTAGGCCTACTGTTTGTTACTTTACATTAGTATGTTAGGCCTACTGTAATTTACTTTACATTAGTATGTTAGGCCTACTGTAAATTACATTAGATTAATTTGTCAGCCCTACTGTAAGTTACATTACATTAATATGTTAGGCCTACTGTAAATGACTTTACATTAGTATGTTAGGCCTACTGTAAGTAACTTTACATTAGTATGTTAGGCCTACTGTAAGTTACTTTACATTAGTATGTTAGGCCTACTGTAAATGACTTTACATTAGTATGTTATGCCTACTGTAAGTTACTTTACATTAGTATGTTAGGCCTACCGTTTGTTACTTTACATTAGTATGTTAGGCCTACTGTAAGTTACTTTACATTAGTATGTTAGGCCTACTGTAAGTTACTTTACATTAGTATGTTAGGCCTACTGTAAGTTACTTTACATTAGTATGTTAGGCCTACTGTAAGTTACTTTACATTAGTATGTTAGGCCTACTGTAAGTTACTTTACATTAGTATGTTAGGCCTACTGTAAGTTACTTTACATTAGTATGTTAGGCCTACTGTAAGTTACTTTACATTAGTATGTTAGGCCTACTGTAAGTTACTTTACATTAGTATGTTAGGTCTACTGTAAGTTACTTTACATTAGTATGTTAGGCCTACTGTAAGTTACTTTACATTAGTATGTTAGGCCTACTGTAAGTTACTTTACATTAGTATGTTAGGTCTACTGTAAGTTACTTTACATTAGTATGTTAGGCCTACTGTAAGTTACTTTACATTAGTATGTTAGGCCTACCGTTTGTTACTTTACATTAGTATGTTAGGTCTACTGTAAGTTACTTTACATTAGTATGTTAGGCCTACTGTAAGTTACTTTACATTAGTATGTTAGGCCTACCGTTTGTTACTTTACATTAGTATGTTAGGCCTACCGTTTGTTACCTTACATTAGTATGTTAGGCCTACTGTTTGTTACTTTACATTATTATGTTAGGCCTACTGTAAGTTACTTTACATTAGTATGTTAGGCCTACTGTAAGTTACTTTACATTAGTATGTTAGGCCTACTGTAAGTTACTTTACATTAGTATGTTAGGCCTACTGTAAGTTACATTACATTAGTATGTTAGGCCTACTGTAAGTTACTTTACATTAGTATGTTAGGCCTACTGTAAGTTACATTACATTAGTATGTTAGGCCTACTGTAAGTTACTTTACATTAGTATGTTAGGCCTACTGTAAGTTACTTTACATTAGTATGTTAGGCCTACTGTAAGTTACTTTACATTAGTATGTTAGGTCTACTGTAAGTTACTTTACATTAGTATGTTAGGCCTACTGTTTGTTACTTTACATTAGTATGTTAGGTCCTACTGTAAGTTACTTTACATTAGTATGTTAGGCCTACTGTAAGTTACTTTACATTAGTATGTTAGGCCTACTGTAAGTTACTTTACATTAGTATGTTAGGCCTACTGTAAATTACATTACATTAGTATGTTAGGCCTACTGTAAGTTACTTTACATTAGTATGTTAGGCCTACTGTAAATGACTTTACATTAGTATGTTAGGCCTACTGTAAGTTACTTTACGTTAGGTCCTACTGTAAGTTACTTTACATTAGTATGTTAGGCCTACTGTAATTTACTTTACATTAGTATGTTAGGCCTACTGTAAATGACTTTACATTAGTATGTTAGGCCTACTGTAAGTTACTTTACGTTAGGTCCTACTGTAAGTTACTTTACATTAGTATGTTAGGCCTACTGTAATTTACTTTACATTAGTATGTTCTTTTTATTTTACCCCCTTTTTGTCCCCAACTTCGTGGTATCCAATTGTTAGTAGCTACTATCTTGTCTCATCGCTACAACTCCCATACGGGCTCGGGAGAGACGAAGGTTGAAAGTCATGCGTCCTCCGATACACAACCCAACCAAGCCGCACTGCTTCTTAACACACCACTCATCCAATCCGGAAGCCAGCCACACCAATGTGCCGGAGGAAACACCGTGCACCTGGCAACCTTGGTTAGCGCGCACTGTGCCATGGGACAAGGATATCCCTACCGGCATAACCCTCCTAACCCAGACGACGCTATGCCAATTGTGCGCCACCCCACGGACCTCCCGGTCGCGGCCGGTTACGACAGAGCCTGAGCGTGAACCCAGAGTCTCTGGTGGCACAGCTGGCACAGCAGTCCAGCGCCCTTAACCACTGCGCCACCCGGGAGGCCCTTAACCACTGCGCCACCCAGGAGGCCCTTACATTAGTACGTTAAGCCTACTGTTTTACTGAGTTACTTCAGCTTAGTATGTTTTTATGCTGCTTTTGTAAGTATGGGTGTTTGTTTATGTGGTCGGTGTGTGTGTGTGTGTGTGTGTGTGTGTGTGTGTGTGTGTGTGTGTGTGTGTGTGTGTGTGTGTGTGTGTGTGGGTGTGGTTGTGTGTGTGTGTGTGTGTGTGTGTGTGTGTGTGTGTGTGTGTGTGTGTGTGTGTGTGTGTGTGTGTGTGTGTGTGTGGGTGTGGGTGTGGTTGTGTGTGTGTGTGTGTGTGGGGGGGGGGTGCGTGTGTGTGTGTGGGTGTGTGTGTGTGTGGGGGGGGTGCGTGTGTGTGTGTGTGTGTGTGTGTGTGTGTGTGTGCGTGGGGGGGGGCGTGCGTGTCTCCATCCATGTCCATCGTCCACACAAGGGCACACAGCCAGGGAGGTGGGTTGCAGCCTGGGAACAGGCAGAGAGAGGGTCCTGTGTCAATAAGGAAAAGTGATGGGCTACAATGGGGCCTGACTTAGACAACACCGCTGACAGACACCCACACAAAGGAGCCTGAACGGACTCCCATTCTCACACACACTAAAGAATGGGTCAGTGTGTGGCTGTGGCTGCTCCTGTGTGTGTGTGTGCGTGCGTGCGTGCGTGCGTGCGTGCGTGTGTGTGTGTGTGTGTGTGT
>NC_088223.1:13335547-13423047 GCF_036934945.1 Oncorhynchus masou masou
TGTCTGTGCTTGTGTGCATCTGTGTTCACGTGTGTCTGTATTCATGTGTGTCTGTGTTCATGTGTGTCTGTGTCTGTGCCTGTGTTCATGAGTGTCTGTTATTGTCTGTATCTGTGTTTGTGAGTGTTTGTGTTTGTGTGCCGGGAACCACAGGGGGCAGGAGGTCTTGAGAAGGCTATTCCCTGTAGGAGAACGACTCCCCAGGGAATCTGGTCACTGGGAGTGTGAGTGTGTGTGTGTGTGTGTGTGTGCGTTTGTGTGATTGAGTATGTGTGTGTGTGTGTGTGTGTGTGTGTGTGTGTGTGTGTGTGTGTGTGTGTGTGTGTGTGTGTGTACGTGTGAGTGTGAGTTCAATTTTTTAGATTTGGATAGAAAACACTCTGCAGTTTCTAAAACTGTTTGAATGATGTCTGTGAGTACAACAGAACTCATATGGCAGGCAAAAACCTGAGAAAAAATGATACTTGGACTTTATTGAACAAATGAAACATTTATTGTGGAACTGGGATTCCTGGGAGTGCATTCTGATGAAGATCATCAACGGTAAGTGAATATTTATAATGTTATTTCTGACTTCTGTTGACTCCACAACATGGCGGATATCTGTATGGCTTGTTTTGTTGTCTGAGCGCTGTACTCAGATTATTGCATGGTGTGCTTTTTTGGTAAAGCTTTTTTGAAATCTGACACAGCGGTTGCATTAAGGAGAAGTGTATCTATAATTCCATGCATAATAGTTGTATCTTTTATCAATGTTTATTATGAGTATTTCTGTAAATTGATCTGGCTCTCTACAAAATCACCGGATGTTTTGGAACTACTAAACATAACGCACCAATGTAAACTCAGATTTTTGTATATGAACTTAATCAAATAAAACGTACATGTATTGTGTAACATGAAGTCCTATGAATGTCATCTGATGAAGATCATCAAATGTTAGTGATTCATTTTATCTCTATTTCTGCTCTTTGTGACTCCTCTCTTTGGTTAGAAAAATGGCTGTGTTTTTCTGTGACTCGGTGCAGACCTAACATAATCGTTTGGTGTGCTTTCGTCTGTAAAGCCTTTTTGAAATCGGACACTGTGGTGGGATTAACATTACCAGGATCCAGTTGCAGAGTGAGGTGTTTAGTCCCAGGGTCCTTCGCTTAATGATGAGCTTTGTGGGCATTACGGTGTTGAACGCTGAGCATGTAGCCAATGAATTGCATTCTCACATTGGTGTTCCTTTCGTCCAGGTGGGAAAGAGTAGTGTGGAGTGTGATTGAGAGTGCGTCATCTGTGGATCTGTTGGGGTGGTACGCAAATTGAATTGGGTCTAGGGTTTCCGGGATGATGGTGTTGATGTGAGCCATGACCAGCCTTTCAAAGCACTTCACAGCTACCGACGTGAGTGCTCCAGGGTGGTAGACATTTAGGCAGGTTGCCTTTGCATTTTTGGGTGCAGGGACTATGGTGCTCTGCTTAAAACATGTGGGTATTACAGACTCGCTCAGGGAGAGGTAGAAGATGTCAGTGAAGACACTTGCCAGTTGTTCAGCACGTGCTCTGAGTACACGCCCAGGTAATCCGTCTAGCCCCGTGGCCTTGTGAATGTTGACCTGTTTTAAACCTGTTAGGGCGCATGAACCGCTAACGGGACACATACGACAACATCCGGTGAAATTGCAGAGCGCGAAATTCAAAATGCAAAAATCGTAATATTAAAAGGTCATGAAAATACAAGTGTCATACATAATTTAAAAGCTTAAGTTTTTGTTAATCCAACCACATTGTCAGATTTCAAAGAGGCTTTACAGCGAAAGCATGCCATGCGAATATCTGAGGACATCAAAATGCTTTTTCAACCAACACAGGCTTCACAAAATCACAAATAGCGATTAAATACGTCACTTACAGTACCTTTGAAGTTCTTCCTCTGTTTGCAATCCCAAGGGTCCCATCTACACAATGAATGATCGTTTTGTTCGATAAAGTCCTTCTTTATATCCAAAAAAAGTATGTTTAGTTGGCGCCAATGATCTCAGTAATCCACTCGATCAACATGCATACAAACGAATCCAAAAAGTTACCGGTAAAGTTCATTCAAACAAGTCAAACGTTTCTAATTATTCCTCAGGTGCTCTAATAATAAACAATCATATTTAAGACAGAGAATAGTATGTTCATTAGGGAAGATAAATAATGAAGAGCGCGCACCTCATTCACGCACCAACAAGACTACTTTTCTAATGAGAGACACCTTGGAAAAACTACAACTACTTGCTTATTTTTCAAAAACCCTGAAACCCTTTCTAAAGACTGGTGACATCTAGTGGAAGCCATATGAACTGGGGAGGGGTGGAGGTACTGTAACAGTAAAGTAACAAGGAGAGGTACTGTAAAGTAAAGTAACAAGGAGAGGTACTGTAAAGTAAAGTAACAAGGAGAGGTACTGTAAAGTAAAGTAACAAGGAGAGGTACTGTAAAGTAAAGTAACACGGAGAGGAGGTACTGTAAAGTATAGTAACAAGGAGAGGAGGTACCTTAACAGTAAAGTAACAAGGAGAGGTACTGTAAAGTAAAGTAACAAGGGGAGGAGGTATGGTAAAGTAAAGTAACAAGAGGAGGAGGTACTGTAACAGTAAAGTATCAAGGATAAGAGGTACTGTAAAGTATAGTAACAAGGAGAGGAGGTACTGTAAATGTAAAGTAACAAGGAGAGGAGGTACTGTAAAGTAAAGTAACAAGGGGAGGTACTGTAAAGTAAAGTAACAAGGGGAGGAGGTACTGTAAAAGTATAGTAACAAGGGGAGGTACTGTAAAGTAAAGTAATAAGGAGAGGTACTGTAAAGTAAAGTAACAAGGAGAGGTACTGTAAAGTAAAGTAACACGGAGAGGAGGTACTGTAAAGTATAGTAACAAGGAGAGGAGGTACCTTAACAGTAAAGTAACAAGGAGAGGTACTGTAAAGTAAAGTAACAAGGGGAGGAGGTATGGTAAAGTAAAGTAACAAGAGGAGGAGGTACTGTAACAGTAAAGTATCAAGGAGAAGAGGTACTGTAAAGTATAGTAACAAGGAGAGGTACTGTAAAGTAAAGTAACAAGGGGAGGAGGTACTGTAACAGTAAAGAAACAAGGAGAGGTACTGTAACAGTATAGTAACAAGGAGAGGAGGTACTGTAAAGTAAAGTTACAAGGGGAGGAGGTACTGTAACAGTAAGGAAACAAGGAGAGGTACTGTAACAGTATAGTAACAAGGAGAGGAGGTACTGTAAAAGTATAGTAACAAGGAGAGGAGGTACTGTAAAGTAAAGTAACAAGGGGAGGTACTGTAAAGTAAAGTAACAAGGGGAGGAGGTACTGTAAAAGTATAGTAACAAGGGGAGGTACTGTAAAGTAAAGTAACAAGGAGAGGAGGTACTGTAAAGTAAAGTAACAAGGGGAGGTACTGTAAAGTATAGTAACAAGGGGAGGTACTGTAAAGTATAGTAACAAGGAGAGGAGGTACTGTAAAGTAAAGTAACAAGGGGAGGTACTGTAAAGTAAAGTAACAAGGAGAGGAGGTACTGTAAAGTAAAGTAACAAGGGGAGGAGGTACTGTAACAGTATAGTAACAAGGGGAGGTACTGTAACAGTAAAGTAAGAAGGAGAGGTGGTACTGTAAAGTAAAGTATCAAGGAGAGGAGGTACTGTAAAGTAAAGTATCAAGGGGAGAAAGTACTGTAAAGTAAAGTAACAAGGGGAGGAGGTACTGTAAAGTAAAATAACAAGGGGAGGTACTGTAAAGTAAAGTAACAAGGGGAGGTACAGTAAAGTATCAAGGAGAGGAGGTACTGTAATGTAAAGTAACAAGGGGAGGAGGTACTGTAAAGTAAATTATCAAGGAGAGGAGGTGCTGTAATGTAAAGTAACAAGGGGAGGTACAGTAAAGTATCAAGGAGAGGAGGTACTGTAAAGTAAAGTAACAAGGAGAGGAGGTACTGTAATGTAAAGTATCAAGGAGAGGAGGTGCTGTAAAGTAAAGTATCAAGGAGAGGAGGTACTGTAATGTAAAGTAACAAGGGGAGGAGGTACTGTAAAGTAAAGTAACACGGGGAGGTACTGTAAAGTAAAGTAACAAGGGGAGGAGATACTGTAACAGTATAGTAACAAGGGGAGGTACTGTAAAGTAAAGTAACAAGGGGAGGAGGTACTGTAATGTAAAGTATCAAGGAGAGGAGGTGCTGTAAAGTAAAGTATCAAGGAGAGGAGGTACTGTAATGTAAAGTAACAAGGGGAGGAGGTACTGTAATGTAAAGTATCAAGGAGAGGAGGTGCTGTAAAGTAAAATAACAAGGAGAGGAGGTACTGTAAAGTAAAGTAACAAGGAGAGGAGGTACTGTAATGTAAAGTAACAAGGGGAGGTACTGTAACAGTAAAGTAAGAAGGAGAGGTGGTACTGTAAAGTAAAGTATCAAGGAGAGGAGGTACTGTAAAGTAAAGTATCAAGGGGAGAAAGTACTGTAAAGTAAAGTAACAAGGGGAGGAGGTACTGTAAAGTAAAATAACAAGGGGAGGTACTGTAAAGTAAAGTAACAAGGGGAGGTACAGTAAAGTATCAAGGAGAGGAGGTACTGTAATGTAAAGTAACAAGGGGAGGAGGTACTGTAAAGTAAATTATCAAGGAGAGGAGGTGCTGTAATGTAAAGTAACAAGGGGAGGTACAGTAAAGTATCAAGGAGAGGAGGTACTGTAAAGTAAAGTAACAAGGAGAGGAGGTACTGTAATGTAAAGTATCAAGGAGAGGAGGTGCTGTAAAGTAAAGTATCAAGGAGAGGAGGTACTGTAATGTAAAGTAACAAGGGGAGGAGGTACTGTAAAGTAAAGTAACACGGGGAGGTACTGTAAAGTAAAGTAACAAGGGGAGGAGATACTGTAACAGTATAGTAACAAGGGGAGGTACTGTAAAGTAAAGTAACAAGGGGAGGAGGTACTGTAATGTAAAGTATCAAGGAGAGGAGGTGCTGTAAAGTAAAGTATCAAGGAGAGGAGGTACTGTAATGTAAAGTAACAAGGGGAGGAGGTACTGTAATGTAAAGTATCAAGGAGAGGAGGTGCTGTAAAGTAAAATAACAAGGAGAGGAGGTACTGTAAAGTAAAGTAACAAGGAGAGGAGGTACTGTAATGTAAAGTAACAAGGGGAGGTACTGTAAAGTAAATTATCAAGGAGAGGAGGTGCTGTAAAGTAAAGTATCAAGGAGAGGAGGTGCTGTAATGTAAAGTATCAAGGAGAGGAGGTAATGTAACAGTATAGTAACAAGGGGAGGTACTCTAAAGTAAAGTAACAAGGGGAGGAGGTACTGTAACAGTATAGTAACAAGGGGAGGTACTGTAAAGTAAAGTAACAAGGAGAGGAGGTGCTGTAAAGTAAAGTATCAAGGAGAGGAGGTGCTGTAAAGTAAAGTAACAAGGAGAGGAGGTACTGTAACAGTGTAGTAACAAGGGGAGGTACTGTAAAGTAAAGTAACAAGGAGAGGAGGTACTGTAAAGTAAAGTAACAAGGGGAGGAGGTACTGTAAAGTAAAGTAACAAGGGGAGGAGGTACTGTAATGTAAAGTAACAAGGAGAGGTACTGTAAAGTAAAGTAACAAGGGGAGGAGGTACTGTAAAGTAAAGTAACAAGGAGAGGTACTGTAAAGTAAAGTAACAAGGGGAGGAGGTACTGTAAAGTAAAGTAACAAGGAGAGGTACTGTAAAGTAAAGTAACAAGGGGAGGAGGTACTGTAACAGTATAGTAACAAGGGGAGGAGGTACTGTAACAGTATAGTAACAAGGGGAGGTACTCTAAAGTAAAGTAACAAGGGGAGGAGGTACTGTAACAGTATAGTAACAAGGGGAGGAGGTACTGTAACAGTATAGTAACAAGGGGAGGTACTCTAAAGTAAAGTAACAAGGGGAGGAGGTACTGTAAAGTAAAGTAAAAAGGGGAGGTACTGTAAAGTAAAGTAACAAGGGGAGGTACTGTAACAGTATAGTAACAAGGAGAGGTACTGTAATGTAAAGTAACAAGGGGAGGTACTGTAACAGTATAGTAACAAGGAGAGGTACTGTAAAGTAAAGTAACAAGGAGAGGTACTGTAATGTAAAGTAACAAGGGGAGGTACTGTAACAGTATAGTAACAAGGGGAGGTACTGAACAGTATAGTAACAAGGGGAGGTACTGAACAGTATAGTAACAAGGGGAGGTACTGTGACAGTATAGTAACAAGGGGAGGAGGTACTGTAACAGTATAGTAACAAGGGGAGGTACTGTAACAGTATAGTAACAAGGGGAGGTACTGAACAGTATAGTAACAAGGGGAGGTACTGAACAGTATAGTAACAAGGGGAGGTACTGTGACAGTATAGTAACAAGGGGAGGAGGTACTGTAACAGTATAGTAACAAGGGGAGGTACTGTAACAGTATAGTAACAAGGGGAGGTACTGAACAGTATAGTAACAAGGGAAGGTACTGAAAAGTATAGTAACAAGGGGAGGAGGTACTGTAACAGTATAGTAACAAAGGGAGGTACTGTAACAGTATAGTAACAAGGGGAGGTACTGTAACTGTATAGTAACAAGGGGAGGTACTGAACAGTATAGTAATAAGGGGAGGTACTGTAAAGTAAAGTAACAAGGGGAGGTACTGTAACAGTATAGTACCAAGGGGAGGTACTGTGACAGTATAGTAATAAGGAGAGGTACTGTGACAGTATAGTAACAAGGAGAGGTACTGTAACAGTATAGTAACAAGGGGAGGTACTGTACAGGGCTCCGGGCAGCCGATCGGAAATGGAGGAAAACTCGCCTCCCTGCGGACCTGGCATCCTTTCACTCCCTCCTCTCTACATTTTCCTCCTCTGTCTCTGCTGCTAAAGCCACTTTCTACCACTCTAAATTCCAAGCATCTGCCTCTAACCCTAGGAAGCTCTTTGCCACCTTCTCCTCCCTCCTGAATCCTCCTCCCCCCCCCTCCCTCTCTGCAGATGACTTCGTCAACCATTTTGAAAAGAAGGTCGACGACATCCGATCCTCGTTTGCTAAGTCAAACGACACCGCTGGTTCTGCTCACACTGCCCTACCCTGTGCTCTGACCTCTTTCTCCCCTCTCTCTCCAGATGAAATCTCGCTTCTTGTGACGGCCGGCCGCCCAACAACCTGCCCGCTTGACCCTATCCCCTCCTCTCTTCTCCAGACCATTTCCGGAGACCTTCTCCCTTACCTCACCTCGCTCATCAACTCATCCCTGACCGCTGGCTACGTCCCGTCCGTCTTCAAGAGAGCGAGAGTTGCACCCCTTCTGAAAAAACCTACACTCGATCCCTCCGATGTCAACAACTACAGACCAGTATCCCTTCTTTCTTTTCTCTCCAAAACTCTTGAACGTGCCGTCCTTGGCCAGCTCTCCCGCTATCTCTCTCAGAATGACCTTCTTGATCCAAATCAGTCAGGTTTCAAGACTAGTCATTCAACTGAGACTGCTCTTCTCTGTATCACGGAGGCGCTCCGCACTGCTAAAGCTAACTCTCTCTCCTCTGCTCTCATCCTTCTAGACCTATCGGCTGCCTTCGATACTGTGAACCATCAGATCCTCCTCTCCACCCTCTCCGAGTTGGGCATCTCCGGCGCGGCCCACGCTTGGATTGTGTCCTACCTGACAGGTCGCTCCTACCAGGTGGCGTGGCGAGAATCTGTCTCCTCGCCACGCGCTCTCACCACTGGTGTCCCCCAGGGCTCTGTTCTAGGCCCTCTCCTATTCTCGCTATACACCAAGTCACTTGGCTCTGTCATAACCTCACATGGTCTCTCCTATCATTGCTATGCAGACGACACACAATTAATCTTCTCCTTTCCCCCTTCTGATGACCAGGTGGCGAATCGCATCTCTGCATGTCTGGCAGACATATCAGTGTGGATGACGGATCACCACCTCAAGCTGAACCTCGGCAAGACGGAGCTGCTCTTCCTCCCGGGGAAGGACTGCCCGTTCCATGATCTCGCCATCACGGTTGACAACTCCATTGTGTCCTCCTCCCAGAGCGCTAAGAACCTTGGCGTGATCCTGGACAACACCCTGTCGTTCTCAACTAACATCAAGGCGGTGGCCCGTTCCTGTAGGTTCATGCTCTACAACATCCGCAGAGTACGACCCTGCCTCACACAGGAAGCGGCGCAGGTCCTAATCCAGGCACTTGTCATCTCCCGTCTGGATTACTGCAACTCGCTGTTAGCTGGGCTCCCTGCCTGTGCCATTAAACCCTACAACTCATCCAGAACGCCGCAGCCCGTCTGGTGTTCAACCTTCCCAAGTTCTCTCACGTCACCCCGCTACTCCGCTCTCTCCACTGGCTTCCAGTTGAAGCTCGCATCCGCTACAAGACCATGGTGCTTGCCTACGGAGCTGTGAGGGGAACGGCACCGCAGTACCTCCAGGCTCTGATCAGGCCCTACACCCAAACAAGGGCACTGCGTTCATCCACCTCTGGCCTGCTCGCCTCCCTACCACTGAGGAAGTACAGTTCCCGCTCAGCCCAGTCAAAACTGTTCGCTGCTCTGGCCCCCCAATGGTGGAACAAACTCCCTCACGACGCCAGGACAGCGGAGTCAATCACCACCTTCCGGAGACACCTGAAACCCCACCTCTTTAAGGAATACCTAGGATAGGATAAAGTAATCCTTCTCACCCCCCCCCTTAAATGATTTAGATGCACTATTGTAAAGTGGCTGTTCCACTGGATGTCATAAGGTGAATTCACCAATTTGTAAGTCGCTCTGGTTAAGAGCGTCTGCCAAATGACTTAAATGTAAATGTAAATGGGAGGTACTGTAACAGTATAGTAACAAGGGGAGGTACTGTAACAGTGAAGTAACAAGGAGAGGAGGTACTGAACAGTATAGTAACAAGGGGAGGTACTGTAAAGTAAAGTAACAAGGGGAGGAGGTACTGTAACAGTATAGTAACAAGTAGAGGTACTGTAACAGTATAGTAACAAGGAGAGGTACTGTAAAGTAAAGTAACAAGGGGAGGAGGTACTGTAACAGTATAGTAACAAGGGGAGGTACTGTAACAGTATAGTAACAAGGGGAGGTACTGTAACAGTATAGTAACAAGGGGAGGTACTGTAACAGTATAGTAACAAGGGGAGGTACTGTAACAGTATAGTAACAAGGGGAGGTACTGTAACAGTATAGTAACAAGGGGAGGTACTGTAACAGTATAGTAACAAGGGGAGATACTGTGACAGTATAGTAACAAGGGGAGGTACTGTAATAGTATAGTAACAAGGGGAGGAGGTAGTCAGACAGTCAGTCTGTCAGTCAGTCAGTCTGTCTGTTTGTCTGGTTGTCTTCAGGTTTGTCTGTCTTCAGGTTTGTCTGTCTGTCTGTCTGTCTTCAGGTCTGTCTGTCTGTCTGTCTGTCTGGTTGTCTTCAGGTTTGTCTGTCTTCAGGTCTGTCTGTACTGTCTGTCTGTCTGTCTGTCTGTCTGTCTGTCTGTCTGTCTGTCTGTCTGTCTGTCTGTCTGTCTGTCTGTCTGTCTTCGGGTCTGTCTGTCAGGTTCCTTTCTCAGTGGTGGTGGCTGTGTGGTGGCAGTGGCCATGCCAGCTGTCTTGGCCTGAGGAGAGAGCGCTCCTGTGTTCCCAAGCTCAATCCTGTGGGAAAATCCTCCCTGGCTAGTAATTGATTCCGCCCTGCCAGCTTCATTAGTCCACAGCACAGCCAAACGGACAGCCACCCACCCCACCCCTTTCGCTCTCTCATTCTTTCTCTCTCGCTCTCAATTTCAATTTCAATTTAAGGGGCTTTATTGGCTTGGGAAACATATGTTTACATTGCCAATGCAAGTGAAATAGATAATAAACATACGTGAAATAAACAATACAAAATGAACAGTAAACATTACACGCTAGGTCCAAAAGAATACATTTCCAATGACATATTATGCCTCTATACAGTGTTGCTACGATGTGCAAATATTTAAAATACAAAAGGTAAAATAAATCAAAAGAAATATAGGCTGTATTTAAAATGGTGTTTGTTCTTCACTGGTTGCCCTTTTCTTGTGGCAACAGGTCACATATCTTGCTGCTGTGATGAGACACTGTGGTATTTCACCCCATAGATATGGGAGTTAATCAAAATTGGATTTGTTTTCAAATTCTTTGAAGGTCTGTGTAATCTGAAGGAAATATGTGTCTCTAATATGGTCAAACATTTGGCAGGAGGCTAGGAAGTGCAGCTCAGTTTCTACCCATTTTCTCTCTCTCTCTCTCTCTCTCTCTCTCTCTCTCTCGCTCTCTCTCTCTCTCTCTCTCTCTCTCTCTCTCTCTCTCTCTCTCAGTCTCTCTCTCTCTCTCTCTCTCTCTCTCTCTCTCTCTCTCTCTCTCTGCACCGCCTTCCTCTCCCCGCTCCATTAGTCCACAACCAGGGCTCTAAAGTGCAACCAGTTTGGTTGCAACACATAAAATAATCAAATAAAAAAACTCAATATATAACACTATTTTGCCGCAACACTCTTCCCACTGGGCACAGATGGGACATTTATTCCAAATTTGGTTCAACGTAATTTCATTTAAATTATGTGGAAAACAACGTTGATTCAACCAGTCGTTGCCCAGTGGGTCCTCTTCACTTAAACAAGACAGGCTGATACATTGTTTACAAATAATAACCAAACATAATGCTACAAATGTTCAAATGTAGCTAATTAAACTAATCACACGCAAGGCAAAACCAACACATTTTTTGAGCGAACTTTCCCTCGGAACAGTGCCTCCCCTTTTTGTCAGCTAACAAGAACAACAGCAATGAAACGGTGGAATTGAAGCTTTCTTTAATAAAAAACGAATGCTGAAAATGATCAACCAGAATAAGATGATGATATGGACACTGTCAGAGATGCTGCTACCGATCCACCTCCTCAGAAAAATAAAAAAATCTAAATGTCGGTTTGACATCTCGTTGGACATCTCGTTGGACATCTCGTTGGACATCTCGTTTGACATCTCGTTGGACATCTCGTTGGACATCCCGTTGGACATCTCGTTGGACATCTCATTGGACATCTTGTTTGACATCTCGTTGGACATCTCGTTGGACATCTCATTGGACATCTCATTGGACATCTCGTTTGACATCTCGTTGGACATCTTGTTGGACATCTCATTGGACATCCCGTTGGACATCTCGTTTGTCATCTCGTTGGACATCTCATTGGACATCTCGTTTGACATCTCGTTGGAAATCTTGTTGGACATCTCATTGGACATCCCGTTGGACATCTCGTTTGTCATCTCGTTGGACATCTCATTGGACATCTTGTTTGACATCTCGTTGGACATCTTGTTGGACATCTCGTTGGACATCTCGTTGGACATCCCGTTGGACATCTCGTTTGTCATCTCGTTGGACATCTCATTGGACATCCCGTTGGACATCTCATTGGACATCCAGTTGGACATCTCGTTGGACATCTCGTTGGACATCCCGTTGGACATCTTGTTGGACATCTCGTTGGGCATCCCGTTGAACATCTCGTTGGACATCCCGTTGGATGTCTCGTTTGTCATCGTGTTGGACATCTCGTTGGACATCCCATTGGACATCTCGTTGGACATCCCGTTGGACTTCTCGTTGGACATCTTGTTGGACATCTCGTTTGTCATCTCGTTGAACATCTCGTTGGACATCTTGTTGGACATCCCGTTGGACATCCCGTTGGACATCTCGTTTGTCATCTCGTTGAACATCTCGTTGGACATCTTGTTGGACATCCCGTTGGACATCTCGTTGGACATCTTGTTGGACATCCCGTTGGACATCTCGTTGGACATCTTGTTGGACATCTCGTTGGACATCTTGTTGGACATCTCGTTGGACATCTTGTTGGACATCTCGTTTGTCATCTCATTGGACATCTCGTTGGACATCTCGTTGGACATCCCGTTGGACATCCCGTTGGACATCCCGTTGGACATCTCGTTTGACATCTCGTTGGTTTAGGGAGAACATGCCAGGAGTAGTCGACGCACGTCACTTGACCTGAATGCTTTGATTGAAGGGAGGAAAGCCTGTCGGTTTGACTGTCGTTTGATGAAGTGTTTCACCCGACTCACGTAAAACTTGGGTATGTGAGATATCCGGTGAGACCGTATACACAAAATGCACTGCAGTGTTACAATTGTAAAAAGTTTGGACATGTGGCAAGCATTTGCAGAAGGAATACATATGTCATCGGTGAAGAGTCTGAGGAAGCACGGTGCTGCAATCGTGGTGGGAACCACATCCCAGAGTTCCCAGAGTGCCCTGTAAGGGTGAAGGAGGTCGCATTATCATCATCCTCATTATCATCACCCTTATTCTCAACCTCATTATCAACTTAACTATCACCCACATTATTACCAACATTATTATCATTCTCATCATCCTTCTCATTATCATCATTTCATTATCCTCAGCCTCATTATCATCATCCTTATTATCAACCTCATTATCAACATAAATATCACCCACATTATAACTAACATTATCATCATTCTCATTATAATCCTTCTCATTATCATCAACCTCATTATCAACCTCATTATCAACATAACTAGCACCCACATTATTACCAAAAGTATCATCATTATCATCATTGTCATTCTCATCAACCTCATTATCAACATAACTAACACCCACCTTATTACAAACATTATCATCATCAACCTCATTATCAACTTAACTATCGTCCACATTATTACCAATATTATTATCATTACCGCCATTATCATTATCATCAACATTATTACATACATTACTATCATTCTCATGATCCTCATGATCCTCAGCCTCATGATAATCCTTCTCATTATCATCATCCACCTCATACTTTCTTTCAATGAGATCAAAGAGAACTCTCAGGGAATTTCCATTCAGATCACATGCCGATAAACTGTCATGTTATTATTTTTACTGTGACACAAGCTACTAATGTCACGACTTCCGCCGAAGTCGGCTCCTCTCCTTGTTCGTTCGGCGTTCGGCGGTCGACGTCACCGGCTTTCTAGCCATCGCCGCTCCATTTTTCATGTATCCATTTGCTTTGTCTTGTTCCCTGCACACCTGGTTTTCATTCCCCAATCACACAACATGTATTTATTCCTCTGTCTTTGTGTGAGATTGTTTTGTGTTACCGGTCTATTTTGACGCGCTACACTGGTATGCGTTTACTCCGTGTTTTATTTCACGAGGTATGTGTCAGGACCCGGTTACGAACCTGGGTCTCCGGAGTGAGAAACAGTCACTTAACCAACTGAGCCACGAATAGTCAGCAGAACCCAGAAGATGAGGCAGACACAGCAGTACTTAAGACGGTGTATTTAATAAAGTAAAAAGGAGAAGTCCTTCAATACAAAATGGCAAATCCAAAAGGTGGTAGGTATAGCACAAAAAAGCCTCAAGAGATACTCAAAAAACAAAAACAGAATTCCACAAGAGCGTCCACCGGAATCGACAAGAATACACAGAACACTAGGGCTGGGTGCTAACATACAAACACAGAGCACAGAACTGAGGGAAACTAAGGGTTTAAATACAATCAGGGGAAACGAGGCACAGGTGCAAATAATAATGGGAATCAAGGGAAAAAACATAAGGTCAAAAAGCACAATGGGGGCATCTAGTGACCAAAACCCGGAACAACCCTGGCCAAATCCTGACAGAATCCCCCCCCTAGGAATGGCTCCTGACGTTCCTACCAGCTCTCTCAGGGTGGAGGGCCCTGAACTGACGAATGAGGTCAGGGTCCAGGATGTCTTTGGCAGGAACCCAGGAGCGCTCCTCGGGACCGTAGCCTTCCCAGTCCACCAGATACTGCCAGGACCGCTGCACCCGGCGGGAATCCAGTATCCGATGGACGGTATAAGCCGGCTGGCCTCCAATGACACGAGGTGGAGGGGGAGGTCTGTCTGCCGGGACAAGGGGAGAAAAAACAACAGGTTTTAACAATGAAATGTGAAATGTGGGATTAATCTTAAGGGATCTGGGTAAGTGTAGGCGATAAGAAACTGGGTTAACTCTCCTGGCAACCTTGAAGGGACCGATGTATTTCTGGGACAGCTTGCGAGACTCCACCCGTAGTGGTAAGTCTCTTGTGGAGAGCCAGACTCTCTGGCCGGGGCGCAGGGTAGGCCCGGGACGGCGACGTCTGTTGGCTTGTTGTTGGTACCTCTGTGAGGAACGCATAAGATTAAGACGGGTCTTCCTCCACATAAGCCGACAGCGTCTGACGAACTTCAAGGCTGAAGGCACTCTGACTTCTGCCTCCTGGTCCGGGAACAATGGAGGAGCATAGCCAAACTGACACTCGTGCGGGGACATACCAGTGGAGGAGGAGCGCAAGGTGTTGTGCGCGTATTCGGCCCAAACAATAAAGGATGACCATGTGGACGGGTTGTCACGAGTCATACATCGGAGGGTGGTTTCCAGCTCTTGATTCATCCTCTCTGTTTGGCCGTTGGACTCCGGATGGTACCCTGAAGATAGACTGGCAGAAGCCCCCATGAGTTGGCAGAAGGCCTTCCAAAACCTTGAGGCGAACTGGGGACCTCTGTCAGAAACCATATCTTGAGGAATGCCGAAGACTCGGAACACATGATTAATAACCAACTCAGCCGTTTCCTTGGCAGAAGGTAACTTAGTCAGAGGGACGAACCTGGCCGCCTTTGAAAACCTGTCGATTATGACTAGGATAGTAGTATTGCCATGGGATGGAGGAAGTCCAGTAATAAAGTCCAATGAGATATGGGACCAGGGTCTGTGGGGAACAGGTAAAGGGTGAAGGAGTCCTTGAGGGCGGAGGTGAGAAGATTTGCCCTGGCAGCACACGGGGCAGGCATTGACGAAAGTGGCAACGTCTTCTCTTATGGTAGGCCACCAGAACTTACGCTGGATGAACTCCAAGGTGCGACCTACGCCCGGATGACAGGTGAGGCGAGAGGAGTGCCCCCACAGAAGGACCTGAGTCCTCACTGCCTTGGGGACAAACAACCGATTGGCAGGACCTCCTTTCGGGTCCGGTTCGCTAGCTTGAGCACGTCTCACGGTATCCTCAACTTGCCACGAGATCGGAGCCACAATCTTAGCAGCAGGAAGGACAGGCATGTCCGTGTCATCTCGAATGGCAGGAGCGTAGACTCGGGACAGGGCATCCGGTTTGAGATTCTTCGACCCGGGCCGATAGGTGAGGATAAACTGGAATCGATTGAAGAAAAGAGACCATCTAGCTTGTCTAGAGTTCAACCGCTTCGCCTGCTGGATATACTCCAGATTTTTGTGGTTCGTAAGCACTTGAAACGGGTGAGAAGCCCCCTCGAGCCAGTGTCTCCATTCCTTCAATGCCATCTTAACCGCTAGGAGTTCACGATCCCCCACATCGTAGTTCCTCTCAGTCGGGGTAAGCCGGTGTGAGAAGAAAGCGCACGGATGAAGCTTCTTGTCTTCACCCCTCTGAGACAGGACAGCTCCAACACCAACCTCTGATGCGTCTACCTCCACCACAAATGGTTCATCCGTAGTCGGTAGTATCAGGATGGGAGCAGAGAGAACGCGCTGCTTGAGTCCTTGGAAGGCCGTCTCAGCTTCTCTTCCCCACAAAAACCTTGCATTGCCACCCTTGGTTAAAGCTGAGAGAGGGGCTGCCACCAAGCTGAAGTTCTTGATGAACTTGCGGTAAAAGTTTGTGAAGCCCAGGAAACGCTGAACTTCCTTAACGGATTTGGGGGTGGGCCAATCCGCTACCGCCCCTACCTTCCTGGGGTCCATTTGGACTCGACCGGGTTCCACTACAAATCCCAGGAATTGTACTCGGGATGAATGGAATTCACATTTTTCCGGCTTAACGTACAGATGGCTGTCCAGGAGGCATTTGAGTACTTGTCTGACATGCTTAGTGTGTTCTTGAAGGGAGCTCGAAAAGATGAGGATGTCTTCCAAGTAAACGAACACAAATATGTTAAGCATATCCCTAAGCACATCGTTTATGAGCGCTTGGAACACCGCTGGGGCGTTGGTCAGGCCGAAGGGCATCACCAAGTATTCATAGTGACCAGTAGGCGTGTTGAAAGCGGTCTTCCACTCGTCACCAGGTCTGATCCGCACAAGATGGTATGCGTTCCGCAGGTCAAGCTTAGTGAAAACAACTGCTTCCTGGAGCAGCTCGAAGGCTGTGGCCATAAGGGGTAGCGGGTAACGGTTACGGACGGTTATGGCATTGAGTCCCCGGTAGTCGATGCAAGGACGTAATCCACCGTCTTTCTTGGACACAAAGAAAAACCCTGCTCCCGCCGGGGAGTTGGATGGACGCATGAGGCCTGCTTCCAGAGCGTCCTTGATGTAGGTATCCATAGCAGCTCGTTCGGGTGGAGATAGGGAAAGATCCGACCCCTGGGGGGCAAGTGCCCGGAAACAGGTCGATGGGGCAATCGTAAGGTCTATGGGGTGGTAGCATGGTGGCCCTCTGTTTGCTAAACACCAGTTTGAGGTCATGGTAACACTCGGGAACTCGGGTCAGGTCGATGGATTCTAAAGACTCGGGAGTAGAACTCGGGGAATTCTGGAAAATACAAGTAGCTTGGCACGTAGGACCCCACTGCTTGATAGTGCCCACAGACCAGTCGATGTGAGGGTTATGGCTGTGAAGCCAGGGGTATCCAAGGACGAGAGGGAACTCGGAACAGGAGATCAAATGAAAGTTCATCAATTCCTGGTGTTGTGAAACTGAAAGTCGCAAGGAGGTAGTGACATGAGTGACAAGTCCAGATCCCAAAGGGCTTCCATCCAATGTAGTGACCCTCATGGGTTCACTTAGAGGTTCAGAGGGAACGCCATTCTCCTTCGCCCAGACACCATCCATGAAGTTACCTGCGGCTCCAGAGTCTACCAAGGCTTGAAGGTGAAGCTTGTGGTTGTCCCAGGAGAGGGTGACTGGAATGAGCAGACGGGAGTTGGACGGATGGGAGGAGGTTATGTTTCCCGTTACAGTTCCCCCCGGTCTGTACGGGACAGAGCGTTTCCCTGGAGCCCTGGACACGTGGAACGGAAATGGCCCGGTTTGCCGCAATATAGACAGCGTCGCTCCCTCATCCGGCGGTCTCTCTCAGCCTGGGAGATGCGTCCAATCTGCATGGGTTCCGGTGGAGCCAGCGAGGATAAAGGTGGGGACTCGGAGCTGGGACTGATAGGGGCTAGAGGTCTACGGTTGAGTTCTCTCTCTCTCAGACGCTGGTCAATGCGTGAGGCCAACTTGATCAGGGACTCGAGATTTTCCGGTGGTTCCCGAGTGGCCAGTTCATCTTGGATAGTGTCGGAAAGGCCTTTCAGAAAGCACACCGTGAGCGCCTCGTTGTTCCAACCACTCGCTGCTGCCACCGTGCGGAACTGGATGGCATAGTCCGTCACGCTGCGCCAACCTTGGTGGAGAGTCAGGAGCTGTTTGGCTGAGTCAGAACCACTGCTTGGGCCTTGAAACACTCGTTTAAATTCCACAGCAAAGGCAGAGTAGCTGGCACAGCAGGAACTATGGGCATCCCACACAGCAGTAGCCCAGGCCAGGGCTTTTTCCGACAGCAGGGTGATGATATAAGCGATCTTAGACCGGTCGGTGGGAAACGACGAGGGTTGTAGCTCAAAGGAGAGAGAACATTGGGTGAGAAACCCTTTACAAGCACTTGGATCACCTGAGAACCGTTGGGGAGGTGGAAGACGAGGTTCAGCCAGGGGGTTAACTGCCATGGGTACGTGAATCTGAGGTACTGGGACGGGAACTGTTGCCGGGGTAAGACGATCAGATATTTGCTTAATGGAAGTCAGCATCTCCGACAGAAGATGAGAATGTCTAGCCATTAAGGCCTCTTGCTGAACCAGGGCGGCTTCGTGGCGTTGGACAGTCTCCTGGTGGTGGGACAGCATGGCAAAAAGGTCCTGGGAACTGGCTGCCTCTGGGTTCATTTTTGGCTCTGTGTTTCTGTCAGGACCCGGTCACGAACCTGGGTCTCCGGAGTGAGAAACAGTCACTTAACCAACTGAGCCACGAATAGTCAGCAGAACCCAGAAGATGAGGCAGACACAGCAGTACTTAAGACGGTGTATTTAATAAAGTAAAAAGGAGAAGTCCTTCAATACAAAATGGCAAATCCAAAAGGTGGTAGGTATAGCACAAAAAAGCCTCAAGAGATACTCAAAAAACAAAAACAGAATTCCACAAGAGCGTCCACCGGAATCGACAAGAATACACAGAACACTAGGGCTGGGTGCTAACATACAAACACAGAGCACAGAACTGAGGGAAACTAAGGGTTTAAATACAATCAGGGGAAAACGAGGCACAGGTGCAAATAATAATGGGAATCAAGGGAAAAAACATAAGGTCAAAAAGCACAATGGGGGCATCTAGTGACCAAAACCCGGAACAACCCTGGCCAAATCCTGACAGTATGTTTATTTGTTTGTACATACTTATTGTGACTGTGCGCGTTTTGCACTTTTGCCAATTGGCTGGAGGTTTCAACGCAGTGGCGTCCGTCTGTTGGTTCCTCCTGCCTAAATAAAGTGTGAGCCTGTTCACAACTCTCTGCTCTCCTGCACATGATTCCGCTCCCAGTACGCACACCGTTGACAACTTACCCTAAATCTATTTGTTACATTAGAAAGATATTTGGAAATGTGATCATATTAAATCATATAGCTACGTAACTGAGAGAGAGGCCACACTGTTTCCCAATGACCTGCAACTTACATTTTGTGACATAGCCAGTGTTTTTGTGATCAAGCTAGATCCGTATCTATTTGGACCTTGAATATGCATCCATCAGCTGAGCTGTGCTGACAAGCAGACTGAAGGTGACCTAGCAATGTCCCTGCTGGTCTGTGGAGTGCCATGAGTACCTAACCCAGCACTGATAGCAGACTGAAGGTGACCTAGCAATGTCCCTGCTGGTCTGTGGAGTGCCATGAGTATCTAACCCAGCACTGATAGCAGACTGAAGGTGACCTAGCAATGTCCCTGCTGGTCTGTGGAGTGCCATGAGTATCTAACCCAGCACTGATAGCAGACTGAAGGTGACCTAGCAATGTCCCTGCTGGTCTGTGGAGTGCCATGAGTATCTAACCCAGCACTGATAGCAGACTGAAGGTGACCTAGCAATGTCCCTGCTGGTCTGTGGAGTGCCATGAGTATCTAACCCAGCACTGATAGCAGACTAATTGACATACATTTATTTGCCCCACTTTAAACACCCTCTTTCACACACACACACACACACACACACACACACACACACACACACACACACACACACACACACACACACACACACACACACACACACACACACACACACACACACACACACACACACACTTCAACAGGGGCGACGGTGCCCCCCATTAGTTTGTTGGTAATGAAATATTAACTGCAGTCAGCTGCTGACATGAGTGCCTCCCCTCCTCCCCTCATCCCTCAACCCCACGGTCCGCCACATGTCTGATGAAAGGTAAGTGCTTGCCTCCCCCCTCGTCCAACTAATGCCTGTAACAGGTCCCTTTCACTTGCTTTCTCTTATTAATCTCTGTCTCCTTCATTCTCTCTCTCTCTCTCTCGTAATCTCTGTCTCCTTCATTCTCTCTCTCTCTCTCTCTCTCTCTCTCTCTCGTAATCTCTGTCTCCTTCATTCTCTCTCTCTCTCTCGCTCTCTCAATCTCTTTCTCCTTCATTCTCTCTCTCGTTATATCTTTATCCTTCATTCTCTCGCTCGCTCTCTCTCTCTAATTTCTTTCTCCTTCATTCTCTCTCTCGCTCTCTCAATCTCTTTCTTCTTCAGTCTCTCTCTCTCGTAATCTATTTCTCATTCATTATCTTTCTCTCATAATCTCTTTCTCCTTCATTCTCTCTCTCTCGTAAACTCTTTTTTCTTCATTCTCTCTCTTTCGTAATCTCTTTCTCCTTCATTCTCTCTCACGCTCTCGTAATCTGCCTGGGGGTATGGGGGAGGAGAGGAGGATGGAAGCCTGGGGGTACAGAGGAGGGGAGGAGGATGGGAGAGGAAGATGGAAGCCTGGGGGTATGGGGGAGGAGAAGAAGAGAGGAGAGGAAGATGGAAGCCTGGGGGTATGGGGGAGGAGAGGAGGATGGGAGAATGGGGGTAGGGGGAGGAGAAGAAGAGAGGAGAGGAAGATGGAAGCCTGGGGGTATGGGGGAGGAGAGAAGGATGGGAGCCTGGGGGTACGGAGGAGGAGAAGAAGAGAGGAGAGGAAGATGGAAGCCTGGGGGTATGGGGGAGGAGAGGAGGATGGGAGAATGGGAGTAGGGGGAGGAGAAGAAGAGAGGAGAGGAAGATGGAAGCCTGGGGGTATGGGGGAGGAGAAGAAGAGAGGAGAGGAAGATGGAAGCCTGGGGGTATGGGGGAGGAGAGGAGGATGGGAGCCTGGGGGTACGGGGGAGGAGAGAAGGATGGGAGAATGGGAGTAGGGGGAGGAGAAGAAGAGAGGAGAGGAGGATGGAAGCCTGGGGGTATGGGGGAGGAGAGGAGGATGGGAGAATGGGAGTAGGGGGAGGAGAAGAAGAGATGAGAGGAGGATGGAAGCCTGGGGGTATGGGGGAGGAGAGGAGGATGGGAGAATGGGAGTAGGGGGAGGAGAAGAAGAGAGGAGAGGAAGATGGAAGCCTGGGGGTATGGGGGAGGAGAGGAGGATGGGAGAATGGGAGTAGGGGGAGGAGAAGAAGAGAGGAGAGGAGGATGGAAGCCTGGGGGTATGGGGGAGGAGAGGAGGATGGGAGAATGGGGGTACGGGGGAGGAGAGAAGGATGGGAGCCTGGGGGTACGGGGGAGGAGAGAAGGATGGGAGAATGGGAGTAGGGGGAGGAGAAGAAGAGAGGAGAGGAAGATGGAAGCCTGGGGGTACGGGGGAGGAGAGAAGGATGGGAGCCTGGGGGTACGGGGGAGGAGAAGAAGAGAGGAGAGGAAGATGGAAGCCTGGGGGTATGGGGGAGGAGAGAAGGATGGGAGAATGGGAGTAGGGGGAGGAGAAGAAGAGAGGAGAGGAAGATGGAAGCCTGGGGGTATGGGGGAGGAGAGGAGGATGGGAGAATGGGAGTAGGGGGAGGAGAAGAAGAGAGGAGAGGAAGATGGAAGCCTGGGGGTATGGGGGAGGAGAGGAGGATGGGAGAATGGGAGTAGGGGGAGGAGAAGAAGAGAGGAGAGGAGGATGGAAGCCTGGGGGTATGGGGGAGGAGAGGAGGATGGGAGAATGGGAGTAGGGGGAGGAGAAGAAGAGAGGAGAGGAGGATGGAAGCCTGGGGGTATGGGGGAGGAGAGGAGGATGGGAGAATGGGAGTAGGGGGAGGAGAAGAAGGGATGAGAGGAAGATGGAAGCCTGGGGGTATGGGGGAGGAGAAGAAGAGAGGAGAGGAAGATGGAAGCCTGGGGGTACGGAGGAGGGGAGGAGGATGGGAGCCTGGGGGTATGGGGGAGGAGAGAAGGATGGGAGCCTGGGGGTATGGGGGAGGAGAGAAGGATGGAAGCCTGGGGGTATGGGGGAGGGGAGGAGGATGGAAGCCTGGGGGTATGGGGGAGGAGAGGAGGATGGGAGCCTGGGGGTATGGGGGAGGAGAGAAGGATGGAAGCCTGGGGGTATGGGGAGGAGAAGAAGAGAGGAGAGGAAGATGGAAGCCTGGGGGTATGGGGGAGGAGAAGAAGAGAGGAGAGGAAGATGGAAGCCTGGGGGTATGGGGGAGGAGAAGAAGAGAGGAGAGGAAGATGGAAGCCTGGGGGTACGGAGGAGGGGAGGAGGATGGAAGCCTGGGGGTATGGGGGAGGGGAGGAGGATGGAAGCCTGGGGGTATGGGGGAGGAGAGGAGGATGGGAGAATGGGAGTAGTGGGAGGACCGCGTATTTACTACAGTATGTGGGTCACTAAGGGGTCGTAAGGTCAACGTGGACCTCAGATCTAACTCTAAATTATGTGAATGTTGTGTTTGTTTGATGCATATATTTAAGTGAAGACATTCATACTCAATAGTGTGTCACTGGTTGCAAAATGATGAAACGTAGGTAGTAGATGATGTTACTGTGGTATAATATCAAGTAGATCTGTTAAACAACTGTCAATCCATCCCTTCTTTCTGGACCACGTTATAACCACAGAGGACCCCAACAGGAGCGTAACTGACCGTAGATGGAGCAGCATACCTTCACATACCCCCTGTCAACTTGTGACATGGGAACAACAAGACATTCTCTAAATCACCGCTCTAGCCACTCCCTCAGACTCAGGGTTCCACATAGCTCACATTCCTACCGTGCTGCTGACTGTGAGAACCAAATGAAGGGCAGAACAATTCTGTATCCTTTTCCAGAGGGATCCGAGTATGTGAGCCTGTTGTTGAGTAGGGCGAGAGGCTGACAGTGGATACACACACACACACGCACGCACGCACACACACACACACACACACACAGCTCCATAAGGGACTACTACGTATGTTCCCGCAGTGGATTTGATGTCCCTCATTAGTCCCTCCCTGGTCCATCCCTAGTCCATCCCTAGTCCATCCCTAGTCCCTCCCTAGTCCATCCCTAGTCCCTCCCTAGTCCCTCCCTAGTCCATCCCTAGTCCCTCCCTAGTCCCTCCCTAGTCCATCCCTAGTCCCTCCCTAGTCCCTCCATAGTCCATCCCTAGTCCCTCCCTAGTCCATCCCAAGTCCATCCCTAGTCACTCCCTAGTCCCTCCCTAGTCCATCCCTAGTCCCTCCCTAGTCCATCCCTAATCCATCCCTAGTCCCTCTACATCTCCCACGACGGTCCCTCGGGGGTCCCGCTAGGCTAACATGGAGCCACCAACGAGAGACAGCAGACCTGAGTACGCTAGGCCGCTAGGCTAACATGGAGCCACCAACTAGAGACAACAGACCTGAGTACGCAAGGCCGCTAGGCTAACATGGAGCCAACAACTAGAGACAACAGACCTGAGTACGCTAGGCCGCTAGGCTAACATGGAGCCACCAACGAGAGACAGCAGACCTGAGTACGCTAGGCCGCTAGGCTAACACGGAGCCACCAACTAGAGACAACAGACCTGAGTACGCTAGGCCGCTAGGCTAACATGGAGCCACCAACTAGAGACAGCAACTAGCCTGCAGGTCGATTCACCATCGCCAAGTGGAAGCGGAGGCCACCGGACAGCCGGCTGAACGACAGCTGAGTAGAGCTGTGCACTTTCCCATGCCACCAGGGGTCATAAGGTCACGGTGCAGGCTCAGGCTATACCACAGTTGTTATCCCTTTCAGCACAAGGATCCTCCTGTCCAGCCAGGGTTGCATAGCTGGGAGCTGAAAGAGGAGATGACAGAGGGACACCCCTCACACCCTGCACAGTGTATGTGCACCCCTAGCCAGGCTATGAAGGGACCCTGGGCCCCCTGCGCTCGACCCTTTTAGGAGAAAGACAGCAGAGTGTGGGTGAGTGGGCTGGACCATGTGTGTGTGTATGTTTGGGAGTTTGTGTGTGTGAATGTGTGTCGGTTGTAAGAAAGGAGAACTGGAGTGGGAGTTGAAAATTATTGTTGGATTCTGCTGCTCCAAGAATCACATTGAAGACCAATTGATGTATCTCCTGATTCCCTCCCTCCCTCCCTCCCTCCCTCCCTCCCTCCCTCCCTCCCTCCCTCCCTCCCTCCCTCCCTCCCTCCCTCCCTCCCTCCCTCCCTCCCTCCCTCCCTCCCTCCCTCCCTCCCTCCCTCCCTCCTTCCCTTGCTCTATCCCTCCCTCGCTCACCCTTGCGCTCTCTCTCTCTCCCTCCCTCGCCCTCCCTCCCTCCCTCCCTCCCCTCTGACTACTCTCCAGTGTTAGTTTTACATTTTTATCTTTTATTTAAACCCTTAACACCTCTCTTTCATTCCATTGGAACTAGAATACAGCATACGTCCACACCCTAAAAACACCGGTGCCATTACATAGTCTCGATGACAACATCCACATTGTGATGTCAGGACTAAGAAGGCTTTCCCTTCCTAAAGATCAAAACACGATGACATTGATCCATGTTATCTTTACCAACCTGGTTGGAGGGAAAGTAAGGCTTCTATTGGACAACCAAATCTACCCCTGTGGCTGAATTCCTCTAGGTTCCTAACTTCTTTCAAACCACGTCAAGTCTCAGACAGTGTCCTTCTTCCCATTCATTAAACCTTCAGATCAGTCAGTTGTGTCTTTAAAGAAGACTTGGAAAGGCTCTTGGCTATAAGATCTTGGCTCTTGTTTATAGGATCTTGGCTAGGCTGTTGTCTATAGGATCTTGGCTCTTGTCTATTGGCTCTTGTCTCTAGGATCTTGTCTCTTGTCTAAAGGCTCTTGGCTATTGGCTCGAGTCTATTGGCTCTTTGCTCTTGTCTATTATCTCTTGGCTCTTGTCAATTGGCTCTTGTCTATAGGCTCTTGGCTCTTGCCTATAGACTGTTGGCTCTTGTCAATTGGTTCTTGGCTCTTGTCTATAGGCTCTTGGCTCTTGTCTATAGGCTCTTGGCTCTTGTCAATTGGTTCTTGGCTCTTGTCTATAGGCTCTTGGCGCTTGTCTATTGGCTCTTGTCTATAGACTCTTGGCTCTTGTCTATAGACTGTTGGCTCTTGTCTATTGGCTCTTGTGTATAGGTTATTGGCTCTTGTCTATTGGCTCTTGTCTATAGACTCTTAGCTCTTGTCTATAGACTCTTGGCTCTTGTCTATTGGCTCTTGTCTAGGCTCTTGGCTCTTATCTATGGACTCTTGGCTCTTGTCTATTGGCTCTTGTCTATGCTCTTGGCTCTTGTCTATGGACTCTTGGCTCTTGTCTATTGGCTCTTGTCTATGCTCCTGGCTCTTGTCTATGGACTCTTGGCTCTTGTCTATGGTGAATCTCTCTTTTCCCTTCCCCTTTGTTAATGTGGTGTTGGGGGCGTATGAAGGGGTGTTTGGAGGTATTGGGAGGTGTTGGAGCCAGTGTGTCAGTGTTAACACCCTGCTGTAATCCATCAGCGTCTGGCCCCCGATCCCCAGGTGATATCTAGGCTTTAAGAGTGTGTGTGTGTGTGTGTGTGTGTGTGTGTGTGTGTGTGTGTGTGTGTGTGTGTGTGTGTGTGTGTGTGTGTGTGTGTGTGTGTGTGTGTGTGTGTGATCCCAGGCTTTAGGTGGGAGCCTCCCCGCGAGGTGTCAGAGACAAACCAGGCGGGGATTGATAATGCCATGAGATTCATACAGGGAAGGGAAAGGAGAGGTGGGGAGAGGAGAGGATAGGGGAGGGGATGGGTGGGGAGGGGGTAGAAGAAGTGAAGTTAAGAGAGAGAGGAGGGGAGGAGAGGTGAGAAGAGAGGACAGGAGAGGAGAAGAGAGGGAGTTGCAGGGAAAAAGGTTTACAGAGGGAGA
This sequence comes from Oncorhynchus masou masou, assembly GCF_036934945.1. Lineage (NCBI taxonomy): Eukaryota > Metazoa > Chordata > Actinopteri > Salmoniformes > Salmonidae > Oncorhynchus > Oncorhynchus masou. The sequence goes on from NC_088223.1 coordinate 13,360,982, forward strand.
GGATATAGCCAGAAAGCCAGTGTGTGTGTTGTGACATTGATGTGTTCATCCCCTAGCTAGCTGCTTCCCACTGGGGGGAGGATGAGTGGATGAGTCAGTCTCAGAGAAACAAAGAGACAGGTAGGAACCTGCCCAGGGTTAGACAGCCTTAATCTGAAACGCTACACCAGAGATGGAGCCTGGCTGCAGAGCCTGAAAACTACAGGAGCTACACCATCACCAGAGTCGGAGCCTGGCTGCAGAGCCTGAAAACTACAGGAGCTACACCATCACCAGAGATGGAGCCTGGCTGCAGAGCCTGAAAACTACAGGAGCTACACCATCACCAGAGATGGAGCCTGGCTGCAGAGCCTGAAAACTACAGGAGCTACACCATCACCAGAGATGGAGCCTGGCTACAGAGCCTGGAAACTACAGGAGCTACACCATCACCAGAGATGGAGCCTGGCTACAGAGCCTGGAAACTACAGGAGCTACACCATCACCAGAGATGGAGCCTGGCTGCAGAGCCTGAAAACTACAGGAGCTACACCATCACCAGAGATGGAGCCTGGCTACAGAGCCTGAAAACTACAGGAGCTACACCATCACCAGAGATGGAGCCTGGCTACAGAGCCTGGAAACTACAGGAGCTACACCATCACCAGAGATGGAGCCTGGCTGCAGAGCCTGAAAACTACAGGAGATACACCATCACTGGCGCAGTAGGCTGGGGACAGGAAAACTGTAACATCAAGTTCCTCTCTCTACTGTTACTGGGTCAATGATAAACCATAGAGACACATAGTCCTACACACGTGAACAGGTCAGTCAGTCCTAGTCTACAGTAACACCGTGAACAGGTCAGTCAGTCCTAGTCTACAGTAACACCGTGAACAGGTCAGTCAGTCCTAGTCTACAGTAACACCGTGAACAGGTCAGTCAGTCCTAGTCTACAGTAACACCGTGAACAGGTCAGTCAGTCCTAGTCTACAGTAACACCGTGAACAGGTCAGTCAGTCCTAGTCTACAGTAACACCGTGAACAGGTCAGTCAGTCCTAGTCTACAGTAACTGAGTAACTTGTTTGAGATCTACACGGGCTTCAGACATCTCTTCTGACAATGCTTGGGAGAAGGCTATGGTCAAAGCTCCAAATGGCTCAACCCGAAACAGCAACCTTTCTACTGTTTGTGGTGGCTAACAACGGACCCCTGAGAGTCCCATCTAGAAGCAGCCAGGCCAGGGGGTTACCAGAGCCCAGCTGGGAGAGGTTGTCTGCTCTACTCCGTCCTGGAGCGAGCATGGTTCACGTGTTTAACTCAGCCTGGCTCCTCTCTCTCAGCCTGGCTCCTCTCTCTCAGCCTGGCTCCTCTCTCTCAGCCTGGCTCCTCTCTCTCAGCCTGGCCCCTCTCTCTCAGCCCGGCTACTCTCTCTCAGCCTGGCTCCTCTCTCTCAGCCTGGCTCCTCTCTCTCAGCCTGGCTCCTCTCTCTCAGCCTGGCCCCTCTCTCTCAGCCCGGCTACTCTCTCTCAGCCCGGCTCCTCTCTCTCAGCCTGGCCCCTCTCTCTCAGCCCGGCTCCTCTCTCTCAGCCCGGCTCCTTTCTCTCAGCCCGGCTCCTCTCTCTCAGCCCGGCTCCTCTCTCTCAGCCCGGCTCCTCTCTCTCAGCCCGGCTCCTCTCTCTCAGCCCGGCTCCTCTCTCTCAGCCCGGCTACTCTCTCTCAGCCCGGCTCCTCTCTCTCAGCCCGGCTCCTCTCTCTCAGCCCGGCTCCTCTCTCTCAGCCCGGCTCCTCTCTCTCAGCCCGGCTCCTCTCTCTCAGCCCGGCTCCTCTCTCTCAGCCCGGCTCCTCTCTCTCAGCCCGGCTCCTCTCTCTCAGCCCGGCTCCTCTCTCTCAGCCCGGCTCCTCTCTCTCAGCCCGGCTCCTCTCTCTCAGCCCGGCTCCTTTCTCTCAGCCCGGCTCCTCTCTCTCAGCCTGGCCCCTCTCTCTCTGACCGGCTCTTCTCTCTCAGCCCGGCTCCTTTCTCTCAGCCTGTCTCCTCTCTCTCAGCTAAGGCCCTCTCAGCTCGGCTCCGCTCTCTCAGCTCAGCTCCTCTCTCTCTGACCGGCTCTTCTCTCTCAGCCCGGCTCCTCTCTCTCAGCCCGGCTCCTCTCTCTCTGACCGGCTCTTCTCTCTCAGCTCAGCTCCTCTCTCTCAGCCCGGCTCCTCTCTCTCTGACCGGCTCTTCTCTCTCAGCCCGGCTCCTCTCTCTCAGCCCGGCTCCTCTCTCTCTGACCGGCTCTTCTCTCTCAGCTCAGCTCCTCTCTCTCTGACCGGCTCTTCTCTCTCAGCCCGGCTCCTTTCTCTCAGCCCGGCTCCTCTCTCTCAGTTCAGGCCCTCTCAGCTCGGTTCCTTTCAGCCCGGCTCAACTCCCACCACTGTAATCGTTCTTCTGGCTATTTTCTGGTTAGTAGAACGTTGGCAAGGGCATATGTAGCTCGTTAGCTTAATTTTAGTAGATAAACCAAAAAAACTAGCACTAGCAATGTAGCTAATTGTTGTGACATTTTGTTGACAGTTAGCTAATGTTAGTTAGCTTGAAAAGAGAGATGCATGCCGAGGATTCAAGGATGCTTGAAAGTCAATAGCCTCCACAATGCAGAAAACGCAACTAAAATAGATAGCAAACCAATGCATATAACATACATTTACAAATTATCAATCAGAAAATTGCATTTACCCCTGCTCGTTTTCAATGTCACATGCGTAAATCGTTCCACTTTGACCCCTACTACCTCTCTAGGGGTTGTAATTCGTTTACTGGATCCCTACCGCCATCTATCATACGGGTGGAGTGATGAATCTGCGCCACTGTCAGATGAATGAGGAATGACAGCCATACAAAATCACCTGCAGACGCCCAAGTCACAAACTGACTTGGGCTCGGGGTCATTAATAGTAGTCTATGAACTAACAAGCTAACTAGCTACATATGCGCTTGCCAATGTTCTACTAACCAGAAAATAGCAGGTGTGTTTTGCTATAGCCAGAAGAACGATTACCATTCTAGCTAGCATAGCCAATGTTATCCAGCATCTAACTGACCAGTGGTGATAATGATGGCTCTGTCTGGGCCTCTGTACTGTCTTTGTCTCTCTGTCTGGGCCTCTGTACTGTCTTTGTAGAGAGAGAGATCCTCCGTATCCCTCCTTCTCTGAGCCACAGAGTCTGGGACGATGAGGAGATCCTTCTCTACATCTTGGTTCTCTGGGCATCATTTCTTTTCTTACTCACTTCTTTTTGTTGTCATTCATTTTTTTTGGGGGGGGGGGTTTCTTCTGGCATCGTTGGATCATATGTCTCTCCCCCCCCCACACACAAAAAAACCCGAATTACTTTCTTTGCATGGCCCTCGATGCCAGTTCTTCAGACTGTGTAGTGAAGGTTCCCAAAGTCCTAAAATAGAACAGTAGCTTCCTGACCCTTCATCAGCGGCATATCTAATCGTTCTCTAAAGGGATCATGGGGGGAGACGGGGGGGTAGACATGATCCATTGTTAAAATAGGCACTATGTTCTCTCAGTGTTGAATATGGCCGCATGAGATCTATTGAGTGTTCTACACATTTTTTTTATTACACTTCTAGTTGATAATGAAAGTCCCTGCCAATTTAGTCAACTTTAGTGATTTTTCTGAAAGGGATTTTCTGTTGAAAGGATGTGGCACTACCCCATCAAACTCCTCAAGTAGGGAACAATCACAGCACACAGACCTCCTCTGCCGTAATGTTTCAGTAATCTAGTTCATACAGTATATCTCTATTACATCCTGGTTTCCCAGACACAGATTAAGCCTAGTCCTAGACTAAAAATCACAAGTGCTCCAATGGCAGGAGGTTGGCTTGGCAGCCTCATGAAGAGTGAGGAGGGGTAGCAAGACCTTCAGGCTGGGCCAGCACCAGGGTCAGTAAGGTAGAAGGACATTCAGGTCAGGGTCAGTAAGGTAGAAGGACCTTCAGGCTGGGCCAGCACCAGGGTCAGTAAGGTAGAAGGACCTTCAGGTTGGGCCAGCACCAGGGTCAGTAAGGTAGAAGGACCTTCAGGCTGGGCCAGCACCAGGGTCAGTAAGGTAGAAGGACCTTCAGGTTGGGCCAGCACCAGGGTTAGTAAGGTAGAAGGACCTTCAGGTCAGGGTTAGTAAGGTAGAAGGACCTTCAGGCTGGGCCAGCACCAGGGTCAGTAAGGTAGAAGGACCTTCAGGTTGGGCCAGCACCAGGGTCAGTAAGGTAGAAGGACCTTCAGGCTGGGCCAGCACCAGGGTCAGTAAGGTAGAAGGACCTTCAGGTTGGGCCAGCACCAGGGTCAGTAAGGTAGAAGGACCTTCAGGTCAGGGTTAGTAAGGTAGAAGGACCTTCAGGCTGGGCCAGCACCAGGGTCAGTAAGGTAGAAGGACCTTCAGGCTGGGCCAGCACCAGGGTCAGTAAGGTAGAAGGACATTCAGGCTGGGCCAGCACCAGGGTCAGTAAGGTAGAAGGACCTTCAGGTTGGGCCAGCACCAGGGTCAGTAAGGTAGAAGGACCTTCAGGCTGGGCCAGCACCAGGGTCAGTAAGGTAGAAGGACCTTCAGGTTGGGCCAGCACCAGGGTCAGTAAGGTAGAAGGACCTTCAGGCTGGGCCAGCACCAGGGTCAGTAAGGTAGAAGGACCTTCAGGTTGGGCCAGCACCAGGGTTAGTAAGGTAGAAGGACCTTCAGGTCAGGGTTAGTAAGGTAGAAGGACCTTCAGGCTGGGCCAGCACCAGGGTCAGTAAGGTAGAAGGACCTTCAGGCTGGGCCAGCACCAGGGTCAGTAAGGTAGAAGGACCTTCAGGCTGGGCCAGCACCAGGGTCAGTAAGGTAGAAGGACCTTCAGGTTGGGCCAGCACCAGGGTCAGTAAGGTAGAAGGACCTTCAGGTCAGGGTTAGTAAGGTAGAAGGACCTTCAGGCTGGGCCAGCACCAGGGTCAGTAAGGTAGAAGGACCTTCAGGCTGGGCCAGCACCAGGGTCAGTAAGGTAGAAGGACATTCAGGCTGGGCCAGCACCAGGGTCAGTAAGGTAGAAGGACCTTCAGGTTGGGCCAGCACCAGGGTCAGTAAGGTAGAAGGACCTTCAGGCTGGGCCAGCACCAGGGTCAGTAAGGTAGAAGGACCTTCAGGTTGGGCCAGCACCAGGGTCAGTAAGGTAGAAGGACCTTCAGGCTGGGCCAGCACCAGGGTCAGTAAGGTAGAAGGACCTTCAGGTTGGGCCAGCACCAGGGTTAGTAAGGTAGAAGGACCTTCAGGTCAGGGTTAGTAAGGTAGAAGGACCTTCAGGCTGGGCCAGCACCAGGGTCAGTAAGGTAGAAGGACCTTCAGGCTGGGCCAGCATCAGGGTCAGTAAGGTAGAAGGACATTCAGGTCAGGGTCAGTAAGGTAGAAGGACCTTCAGGCTGGGCCAGCACCAGGGTCAGTGAGGTAGAAGGACCTTCAGGCTGGGCCAGCACCAGGGTCAGTAAGGTAGAAGGACCTTCAGGCTGGGCCAGCACCAGGGTCAGTAAGGTAGAAGGACCCTCAGGCTGGGCCAGCACCAGGGGCAGTAAGGTAGAAGGACCTTCAGGTCAGGGTCAGTAAGGTAGAAGGACCTTCAGGTCAGGGTCAGTAAGGTAGAAGGACCTTCAGGTCAGGGTCAGTAAGGTAGAAGGACCTTCAGGTCAGGGTCAGTAAGGTAGAAGGACCTTCAGGTCAGGGTCAGTAAGGTAGAAGGACCTTCAGGTCAGGGTCATTAAGGTAGAAAGACCTTCAGGTCACGGTCAGTAAGGTAGCAGGACCAGCAGGTAGGTCAGGGCCACAATGTCCTCTGAAGGGCTGAGAGAGCCTTGGCTGGCCGTGAGACACAACCAGATAAACAGAGAGAGATTTTCTAGCTCTGAACCACATTCCCATCACCACTGCCATTCCCAGTACAAACAGACAATGCTTTGTGTCCCAAAAAGGAAGATCTCATGGTGGCACTGGGGGCCCCAACAGGCCCCAGAGCAACCGGCCCTTACAAAGGTGCCAAGTCCAACATCTGTGGAACTCTCAAACACTGTGAGGAGAGAGAGGGGGGGGGACACTATCAATGTGGGTGAGGTTGGTGCTGCCAACAATTCTGAGACAGGGTCAAGACATGATTGAATGTGAAGCTTCTTGGTATAGTTGGAAGAGTTGCAGAGTTAATTTAAAATAATGCCATTGTTGATTAAATGCTTTCTTCATTAATTAGGCAATTTTCTCTTGAACGATATGGTCTATCTATTAGAAACTCATGGACAATATCGACACAGATATAGTATTAATTTATTATATCTGAATATATATAATATATATATTTTATTAAAGTATAAATGACCAAAATTACAATAGATTGCCGAAGATTTTCTCTTAATTACCAAAATTACTGAAGATTCCGGTAACTTCTGTAAATTATTGGTAGAATTGGAAACCTAATTATGAAGGCCTTTTGTACATATCCTTCCAGTCAATATTACCACATCTCCTCTAAAATGTATTCCCAGTCCCAGGGTCCTTGCCTGTGCTCAATCTCTGGTTGAGAGATGATCTGTCGGGAAGATCATCTCTCAACCACAGCTGCTGGATTACGCTGTCTAATGTGTCCCCTATGTTCCTCACTCACCGCCGTCATACTTCCTGTATTCTTGTCACGAGTGGACGATGTCACTTCCTGTGATGGGGGTGCGTGGGTGTCGGCCTCAGCGGGACACAGCTGCATGTGTGGACGGCTATAGCTTTCTGTCACCAGTTGAGCCTGGGAGAAAACACCCAAACAAAGGGATGCTATGATGCTTACAGCTGGTTGTTGTGTAGATTTTGATTCAGCAGGTTCTAGTGTCAGGTTTGGTCCCCCAGCAGGCAGCAACCAGCTTTCACAGTCTCATGTCACAATTAGACGTTCATCCATGTTACACAAATATCAAATTTTGACGTTTTTGCACGTCACATTTCGAAGTGTTTAAGGTTACGTTTAGGCATTAACTCAGCATTTTTAAGGTTAGGGTTTTATCTCCAAATGGTTAAGGTAAGGGCTAAGTTTTGGGATAGGCTTAAAACCAAAATAAAATAAAATAACTTTCCAGCACATCAGAAGCTGATGCAAAACCGAAACCTCCTTGTAGGTGACGTCCCTGTCGTCCTCAGACATGGGTGGACATCCAATACAGATTTATATTGTGACCTCGCTGCAGGCAGAAGTATGTTTATTATGTTATGAGCATTAGATTTCTTTTTAGCTGTCAAAGTACAGAAATGAAATGAGAGATATGATATATATCTGAATGTATGAAGATATGTTACAATACATTTTAGAACGTCATAATCTCCATAACTGGTCCGTCCACATGTGCTGTGACTGGGTGATGTGTGGGACTGCTTAACTCTGTCTTTACTAGCGAGGATATGTACAATGACTCCTTCATGAGGCCAGACTGGGATTCTCCTCACCAGTCTTCCTTTCCTTTGGCGGTCCTCATGAGGCCAGACTGGGATTCTCCTCACCAGTCTTCCTTTCCTTTGGCGGTCCTCATGAGGCCAGAATGGGATTTTCCTCACCAGTCTTCCTTTCCTTTGGCGGTCCTCATGAGGCCAGATTGGGATTCTCCTCACCAGTCTTCCTTTCCTTTGGCGGTCCTCATGAGGCCAGACTGGGATTCTCCTCACCAGTCTTCCTTTCCTTTGGCGGTCCTCATGAGGCCAGCCTTGGATTCTCCTCACCAGTCTTCCTTTCCTTTGGCGGTCCTCATGAGGCCAGACTGGGATTCTCCTCACCAGTCTTCCTTTCCTTTGGCGGTCCTCATGAGGCCAGAATGGGATTCTCCTCACCAGTCTTCCTTTCCTTTGGCGGTCCTCATGAGGCCAGATTGGGATTCTCCTCACCAGTCTTCCTTTCCTTTGGTGGGCAACATGAGAGCCAGTGCTCGATTGTTTTTTGCGACTGCACTTGAAGAAACTTTCACAGTTCTTGAAATGTTACAGATTGACTGACCTTCATGTCTTAAAGTAATGATGGACTGTCGTTTCTCTTTGCTTATTTGAGCTGTTCTTGCCATAATATGGTCTTCTGTATACCACCTCTACCTTGTCACAACACAACTGATTGGCTTAAATGCATTAAGAAGGAAAGAAATTCCACAAATAGACTGTTAACGAGGCACACCTGTTAATTGAAATTCATTCCAGGTGACTGGAAGAGTGCCAAGAGTGTGCCAAGCTGTCATCAAGGTAAAGGATGGCTACCTCCAAGAATCTAAAATATAAATATTTTGATTTGTTTAGCACTTTTATGGTTACTACATGATTTCATGATATGTATTATTTCATAGTTTTGATGTCTTCACTATTATTCTACAATGTAGAAAATAGTAAAAATAAAGAAAATCCCTTCCATGAGTAGATGTGTCCAAACCTTTGACTGGTACTGTATATATATTATTTTATTGTCATTTTTTGTACATTTTCCCAATCCAGATACAAACAACAATTTACTGGCCTGCATACTGTTTTCCACATGGCCTTATATTGTACCAAGTTGCTTTTCTCGGTCGCCCATGCTATTTTAATATTTCAATAATAAATCATTCTCTTTTTCCACAGTGTTAATGATGGTGGATTGATTACCACATTTTTATTATGTTTTTTTCAAGCTGATTTCTTTTTTTTAATGATAATTTAACTAGAAAAGTCAGGTATGAACAAATTCTTATTTTCAATGACAGCCTAGGAACAGTGGGTTAACTGCCTGTTCAGGGGAAGAACAACAGATATTTACCTTGCCAGATTGGGGATTTGAACTTGCAACCTTTTGTTTACTAGTCCAATGCTCTAACCACTAGGCTACCCTGCTGGCCCAAGACAATCATCCAGCTCGTTGTGTATCTCAGACAGACAGATTTACATTGTAATCCTTCTGACAGCCAACTTTCTAGCTCTGCCCATCATTTTTGGGCTCCATAGCGCTCCCAGAAAGCATTGGTTATTGAATCATTGTTAGTTTTACACTTAAGACATGACTCTGCCATTGTGCTGTAGAATTTGTGAATTTGGTGTAACACATTCTATACAGTAGATTATCCTGGATTAAGCATACATTTTCGTAAACTGTAATTTTGTTAGTTAAGCTCCAACTTTCCCTCCATCCTGTGCCAACATCCGTTATTTTTAAGTCTTGGTTCCACTAGTTCCTGTTGTTGTGTTTACTGCTCCATGGAAGTCTTGCAGAGTTCCCACACACACATATGCTGGCACGCACACACATGGTCTCACAGGGTTCCCAGCGGATCAGATTGCCACCACAGCACACAGTCGCACACCGCCTAGACAAAACTCCATTCAGACCATTCCTTCACAAGCCCGAGATCTCTCTCTCTCTCTCTCTCTCTGTCTCTCAGCACACACACAGATACATAGGGTTTGGCTATATGGCCTAAAAATTATATCTCGATTTTTTCTATTAATTATGGGAAATTCACAATATATTTAAAAAAAAATGTTGGGTACGTTTTCTCTAAATAACCTTTGTTACACAATAAAGGACAAAACACTGCATGTAAAATTGTACATAGGATTAAATATAAGCCTTCCACAACCATAAGACCCACTAATAATTTAATTATTTCATCAGACCCACTAATTATTTGATCAAAATAGTTTAACCTGCTTTTTTGTTGTTGTTGCAATAATCACTGATCTGGCTTGCAAGTCTGTCTATAAAAATACAATTCTTATTACATATTTAACCAGAACCATTCACAATACATATACACTGATAATGACCAACTTGTTGTAGCATTCTAGAACATGAACACAGGTGTCATAAACAATCTCTAAACAACAAGCCTGTGTGCTTGTGAGCAGCCAGCTAATCTTCATATTTAAAGTCTAGCTAACTTGGATCTACAGCTTTTTTTGTTTGCTAACAAGTTAGAACAGTTGAACTGTTATGAATAGACCCTCCTGTCCATCTCCACCTGTTTAAACAACACAGACTGTTCACTTTAAGAAAGTTGTTTAGTTGTTTACCTGGATAAGAAGAAGCTCATTGCTCAGAATGAGAACAAGTTTACAATTCCTTACAGAAATGAGTATTTTTATGGTCACTGTACATTTATAAAACACAGACTAGATAGAATGAGGCTAAACTTCTGCTAGCGGTACGTGGTGGAGCTAACGCCTCACGTGACAGAAATTGAGTATTAATACATTAATACATTACATCAATGAACACCGCAATCATGTTCATTGATACTCTCGTTTTAGTAGGGGTCTGCTCTGTTCTACATTTTGGGAGTTGAGATCTAAAAAAAAAAGTTAACTTGTCTATTACAGTAAAATAATGTCTCTGAGCATTTCGGTGTCCATATGGTCGATTCTGTTGGACCAAACCTAAAATGCAAATAGCAAGTTTTAAACGGTCGTCACTAGGCACCACTAGTTACCACAGCCACAAAGTCAGAAAGCCCGCCTATTTCAACAATTTCTCTTAAAATGTGATTTTAAACCTAACCCTAACCTTAACCCTGACCTTAACCACTGATGGGTTTGGATTTGTGAACTTTAAATGTTATTAATCATTATAATCATGAATCATTAAGCCCAGGGTCTAAACCAGGAGTATGTAGAGGAAGGGTTATGGTGCAATTAAGCTTGGGAGGGGCTGAGTGCAGGGAAAACGGTCACATGTGGCAGTACTGATAAGGGGAGAGAGCCGTGGATGAAGGGGTTGAGGTCAGGTCAGGTCACGTTAAGGGAAATGGAACCGTTTATTGCCAGTATCACTTAGTTTCCTGCCTAGCAATAGAGATGCAATGTTTAGCGAGGAGGAGCCTACTCCACCCAAAGTAGGATACACATACACATATATTGTAAACATGTTTTTGTCGATGCAGCTGTTCGATCCTGTGGGAAGTATAAACTTGGTTTAGGCTTTCATAGTGTCCGTCGAGTTCTTACTCTGGTGATTAAAACCTAACACTGCTAACCTTATGCCTGACCCTGACCCTAACCCTGACCCTACACCACACTGCTAACCTTATGCCTGACCCTAACCCTACACCACACTGCTAACCTTATGCCTGACCCTAACCCTGACCCTAACCCTACACCACACTGCTAACCCTAACCCTACACCACACTACTAACCTTACGCCTGACCCTAACCCTGACCCTACACCACACTGCTAACCTTATGCCTGACCCTAACCCTAGACCACACTGCTAACCTTATGCCTGACCCTAACCCTACACCACACTGCTAACCTTATGCCTGACCCTAACCCTGACCCTAACCCTACACCACACTGCTAACCCTAACCCTACACCACACTACTAACCTTACGCCTGACCCTAACCCTGACCCTACACCACACTGCTAACCTTATGCCTGACCCTAACCCTACACCACACTGCTAAGCCTAACCTAACACCACACTACTAACCTTATGCCTGACCCAAACCCTACACCACACTACTAACCCTAACCCTACACCACACTACTAACCCTAACCCTAACCCTACACCACACTGCTAACCTTATGCCTGACCCTAACCCTACACCACACTGCTAACATTATGCCTGACCCTAACCCTACACCACACTGCTAACCTTATGCCTGACCCTAACCCTACACCACACTGCTAACCCTAACCCTACACCACACTGCTAACCTTATGCCTGACCCTAACCCTACACCACACTGCTAACCTTATGCCTGACCCTAACCCTACACCACACTGCTAACTTTATGCCTGACCCTAACCCTACACCACACTGCTAACCTTATGCCTGACCCTAACCCTAACCCTAACCCTACACCACACTGCTAACCTTATGCCTAACCCTAACCCTGACCCTAACCCTACACCACACTGCTAACCTTATGCCTGACCCTAACCCTACACCACACTGCTAACCCTAACCCTAACCCTAACACTACACCACACTACTAACCCTAACCCTACACCACACTGCTAACCTTATGCCTGACCCTAACCCTACACCACACTACTAACCCTAACCCTAACACTACACCACACTACTAACCCTAACCCTACACCACACTACTAACCTTATGCCTGACCGTAACCCTACACCACACTACTAACCTTATGCCTGACCCTAACCCTAACCCTACACCACACTACTAACCTTATGCCTGACCCTAACCCTAACACTACACCACACTACTAACCTTATGCCTGACCCTAACCCTAACACTACACCACACTACTAACCTTATGCCTGACCCTAACCCTACACCACACTGCTAACCCTAACCCTACACCACACTGCTAACCTTATGCCTGACACTAACCCTACACCACACTGCTAACGTTATGCCTGACCCTAACCCTACACCACACAACTAACCCTAACCCTAAAACTACACCACACTGCTAACCTTATGCCTGACCCTAACCCTAACCCTACACCACACTGCTAACCTTATGCCTGACCCTAACCCTAACCCTAACCCTACACCACACTACTAACCCTAACCCTAACACTACACCACACTACTAACCCTAACCCTACACCACACTACTAACCTTATGCCTGACCCTAACCCTACACCACACTACTAACCCTAACCCTAACACTACACCACACTACTAACCCTAACCCTACACCACACTACTAACCTTATGCCTGACCCTAACCCTACACCACACTACTAACCCTAACCCTAACCCTACACCACACTGCTAACCCTAACCCTACAACACACTACTAACCTTATGCCTGACCCTAACCCTACACCACACTGCTAACCTTATGCCTGACCCTACACCACACTGCTAACCTTATGCCTGACCCTAACCTTAAAGATGCCTTATGCAGAAATTACTCTGCCATTTCCTGGCTGCTAAAATTCTAATTGTTTGCCTAATTTCAGTTTATGTGACAATACAAGCAAGAATAGTGTAGAGAATCATTGTACCATTTCAACTGCTGTGAAATATATTTTCCATAACCAAAAATATAGTATTTTCAGCAGTTTGAAGCTGTTGTACAAAACTGAAAGTACAAGACACAAAAACAAAACGTAATAACGGGAAGCATAGACATAGAGCACATAGAACAGATCTATCGCCTCTTAGACTGGCTTTCAATGAGAATGACAGATCTGTAACACATTTCTATCTGAATTTGGTTGGCTCACCCAAAAAGTGATATATTGCTGCTTTAAATTAAGACAAAAAAAGCACATTGTTGTTTACATAAATTTTGACAATAAAGCCAATTTGGACTTCGTGTCTGTGGTAACCAGTGGAAACCAGTTTAAACTGCTTGTTGTGCAAGAGGAAGAAGTTATCTTTCTTCTTTTTTGTCATTGTGAGTGGCAGGTGGAGGGGCTTGGTGTCTGGGCGAGGGGCTTGGTGTCTGGGCGAGGGTTTGATGTCTGGGCGAGGGGCTTGGTGTCTGGGGGCGAGGGGCTTGGTGTCTGGACGAGGGGCTTGGTGTCTGGGCGAGGGGCTTGATGTCTGGGCGAGGGGCTTGGTGTCTGTGTGAGAGTGAGAAGGTACACAGTGCACACAGCACAGCACAGCACAGAAGTACAAGGGGCTTGGTGTCTGGGCGAGGGGTTTGGTGTCTGTGTGAGAGTGAGAAGGTACACAGTGCACACAGCATAGCACAGAAGGGCGAGGAGCTTGGTGTCTGGGCGAGGGGCTTGGTGTCTGTGTGCAAGTGGGAAGCTGCACAGAAGGAGCGAAGAAGATGAGACCAAAAACACTCATTAAAAAAACTTGATTTTGGAAATACAGACATTTGGAACATCACACTTTTAAATACATTTGAATGGATTGAAATAATTTGATATATCACCCAGCCCTAAAACACACACACACAACCCTATTCAGAGCTTCCTTGAAAAACAATCTATCATCACGCAACAGTCACAGTGAGAGAAACCCACCGCCCAAAATGGCAAGGAATTTTTTTCCCCAGCGAACAAACAGCAAAGCAATTATGTGTGGTGAACACCAGGCATTACAACAGTTGGTTCTGAACACCAGGCATTATGACAGTGGTTTCTGAACACCAGGCATTACAACAGTTGGTTCTGAACACCAGGCATTATGACAGTGGTTTCTGAACACCAGGCATTATGACAGTGGTTTCTGAACACCAGGCATTATGACAGTGGTTTCTGAACACCAGGCATTATGACAGTGGTTTCTGAACACCAGGCATTATGACAGTGGTTTCTGAACACCATGCATTATGACAGTGGTTTCTGAACACCAGGCATTATGACAGTGGTTTCTGAACACCAGGCATTGTGACAGTGGTTTCTGAACATCAGGCATTATGACAGTTGTTTCTGAACACCAGGCATTACAACAGTTGGTTCTGAACACCAGGCATTGTGACAGTGGTTTCTGAAAACCAGGCAGCGGTTTCTGAACACCAGGCAGTATGACAGTGGTTTCTGAACATCAGGCATTACAACAGTTGGTTCTGAACACCAGGCATTGTGACAGTAGTTTCTGAACACCAGGCAGCGGTTTCTGAACACCAGGCATTATGACAGTGGTTTCTAAACATCAGGCATTACAACAGTGGTTTCTGAACACCAGGCAGCGGTTTCTGAACACCAGGCATTATGACAGTGGTTTCTGAACATCAGGCATTGTGACAGTGGTTTCTGAACATCAGGCATTATGACAGTGGTTTCTGAACACCAGGCATTATGACAGTGGTTTCTGAACACCAGGCATTATGACAGTGGTTTCTGAACACCGGGCATTATGACAGTGGTTTCTGAACACCAGGCATTATGACAGTGGATTCTGAACACCAGGCATTATGACAGTGGTTTCTGAACACCATGCATTATGACAGTGGTTTCTGAACACCAGGCATTATGACAGTGGTTTCTGAACACCAGGCATTATGACAGTGGTTTCTGAACACCAGGCAGCGGTTTCTGAACACCAGGCATTATGACAGTAGTTTATGAACACCAGGCATTATGACAGTGGTTTCTGAACACCAGGCATTATGACAGTGGTTTCTGAACACCAGGCATTATGACAGTGGTTTCTGAACACCAGGCATTATGACAGTGGTTTCTGAACACCAGGCAATATGACAAAGGTTTCTGAATACCGGGCATTGTGACAGTGGTTTCTGAACACCAGGCAGCGGTTTCTGAACACCAGGCATTATGACAGTGGTTTCTGAACACCAGGCATTGTGACAATGGTTTCTGAACACCAGGCATTACAACAGTGGTGTCTGAACACCAGGCATTATGACAGTGGTTTCTGAACACCAGGCATTATGACAGTGGTTTTTGAACACCAGACATTATGATAGTGGTTTCTGAACACCAGCCATTATGACAGTGGTTTCTGAACACCAGGCATTATGACAGTGGTTTCTGAACACCAGCCATTATGACAGTGGTTTCTGAACACCAGCCATTATGACAGTGGTTTCTGAACACCAGGCATTACAACAGTGGTTTCTGAACACCAGGCATTACAACAGTGGTTTCTGAACACCAGGCATTACGACAGTGGTTTCTGAACACCAGGCATTACGACAGTGGTTACTGAACACCAGGCATTACGACAGTGGTTTCTGAACATCAGGCATTATGACAGTGGTTTCTGAACACCAGGCATTATGACAGTGGTTTCTGAACACCAGGCATTATGACAGTGGTTTCTGAACACCATGCATTATGACAGTGGTTTCTGAACACCAGGCATTATGACAGTGGTTTCTGAACACCATGCATTATGACAGTGGTTTCTGAACACCAGGCATTATGACAGTGGTTTCTGAACACCAGGCATTATGACAGTGGTTTCTGAACACCAGGCAGCGGTTTCTGAACACCAGGCATTATGACAGTGGTTTCTGAACACCAGGCATTATGACAGTGGTTTCTGAACACCGGGCATTATGACAGTGGTTTCTGAACACCAGGCATTATGACAGTGGATTCTGAACACCAGGCATTATGACAGTGGTTTCTGAACACCATGCATTATGACAGTGGTTTCTGAACACCAGGCATTATGACAGTGGTTTCTGAACACCAGGCATTATGACAGTGGTTTCTGAACACCAGGCAGCGGTTTCTGAACACCAGGCATTATGACAGTAGTTTATGAACACCAGGCATTATGACAGTGGTTTCTGAACACCAGGCATTATGACAGTGGTTTCTGAACACCAGGCATTATGACAGTGGTTTCTGAACACCAGGCATTATGACAGTGGTTTCTGAACACCAGGCAATATGACAAAGGTTTCTGAATACCGGGCATTGTGACAGTGGTTTCTGAACACCAGGCAGCGGTTTCTGAACACCAGGCATTATGACAGTGGTTTCTGAACACCAGGCATTGTGACAATGGTTTCTGAACACCAGGCATTACAACAGTGGTGTCTGAACACCAGGCATTATGACAGTGGTTTCTGAACACCAGGCATTATGACAGTGGTTTTTGAACACCAGACATTATGATAGTGGTTTCTGAACACCAGCCATTATGACAGTGGTTTCTGAACACCAGGCATTATGACAGTGGTTTCTGAACACCAGCCATTATGACAGTGGTTTCTGAACACCAGCCATTATGACAGTGGTTTCTGAACACCAGGCATTACAACAGTGGTTTCTGAACACCAGGCATTACAACAGTGGTTTCTGAACACCAGGCATTACGACAGTGGTTTCTGAACACCAGGCATTACGACAGTGGTTACTGAACACCAGGCATTACGACAGTGGTTTCTGAACATCAGGCATTATGACAGTGGTTTCTGAACACCAGGCATTATGACAGTGGTTTCTGAACACCAGGCATTATGACAGTGGTTTCTGAACACCATGCATTATGACAGTGGTTTCTGAACACCAGGCATTATGACAGTGGTTTCTGAACACCATGCATTATGACAGTGGTTTCTGAACACCAGGCATTATGACAGTGGTTTCTGAACACCAGGCATTATGACAGTGGTTTCTGAACACCAGGCAGCGGTTTCTGAACACCAGGCATTATGACAGTGGTTTCTGAACACCAGGCATTATGAAAGTGGTTTCTGAACATCAGGCATTATGACAGTGGTTTCTGAACACCAGGCATTATGACAGTGGTTTCTGAACACCAGGCATTATGACAGTGGTTTCTGAACACCAGGCATTATGACAGTGGTTTCTGAACATCAGGCATTATGACAGTGGTTTCTGAACACCAGGCATTACAACAGTGGTTTCTGAACATCAGGCATTATGACAGTGGTTTCTGAACACCAGGCATTATGACAGTGGTTTCTGAACACCAGGCATTATGACAGTGGTTTCTGAACACCAGGCATTATGACAGTGGTTTCTGAACACCGGGCATTGTGACAGTGGTTTCTGAACACCAGGCATTATGACAGTGGTTTCTGAACACCATGCATTATGACAGTGGTTTCTGAACACCAGGCATTATGACAGTGGTGTCTGAACACCAGGCATTGTGACAATGGTTTCTGAACACCAGGCATTATGACAGTGGTTTCTGAACACCAGGCATTATGACAGTGGTTTCTGAACACCAGGCATTATGACAGTGGTTTCTGAACATCAGGCATTATGACAGTGGTTTCTGAACACCAGGCATTATGACAGTGGTTTCTGAACACCAGGCATTATGACAGTGGTTTCTGAACACCAGGCATTATGACAGTGGTTTCTGAACATCAGGCATTATGACAGTGGTTTCTAAACACCAGGCATTATGACAGTGGTTTCTGAACACCAGGCATTATGACAGTGGTTTCTGAACATCAGGCATTATGACAGTGGTTTCTGAACACCAGGCATTACAACAGTGGTTTCTGAACACCATGCATTATGACAGGGGTTTCTGAACACCAGCCATTATGACAGTGGTTTCTGAACAACAGGCATTACAACAGTGGTTTCTGAACACCATGCATTATGACAGGGGTTTCTGAACACCATGCATTATGACAGTGGTTTCTGAACACCAGGCATTACGACAGCGGTTTCTGAACACCAGGCATTACGACAGTGGTTACTGAACACCAGGCATTATGACAGTGGTTTCTGAACACCAGGCATTGTGACAGTGGTTTCTGAACATCAGGCATTATGACAGTGGTTTCTGAACACCAGGCATTATGACAGTGGTTTCTGAACACCAGGCATTATGACAGTGGTTTCTGAACACCGGGCATTATGACAGTGGTTTCTGAACACCAGGCATTATGACAGTGGATTCTGAACACCAGGCATTATGACAGTGGTTTCTGAACACCAGGCATAATGACAGTGGTTTCTGAACACCAGGCATTATGACAAAGGTTTCTGAACACCGGGCATTGTGACAGTGGTTTCTGAACACCAGGCAGCGGTTTCTGAACACCAGGCATTATGACAGTGGTTTCTGAACACCAGGCATTGTGACAATGGTTTCTGAACACCAGGCATTACAACAGTGGTGTCTGAACACCAGGCATTATGACAGTGGTTTCTGAACACCAGGCGTTATGACAGTGGTTTTTGAACACCAGACATTATGACAATGGTTTCTGAACACCAGGCATTATGACAGTGGTTTCTGAACACCAGGCATTACAACAGTGGTGTCTGAACACCAGGCATTATGACAGTGGTTTCTGAACACCAGGCATTATGACAGTGGTTTTTGAACACCAGACATTATGATAGTGGTTTCTGAACACCAGCCATTATGACAGTGGTTTCTGAACACCAGGCATTATGACAGTGGTTTCTGAACACCAGCCATTATTACAGTG
Organism: Oncorhynchus masou masou; assembly: GCF_036934945.1. Taxonomy (NCBI): domain Eukaryota; kingdom Metazoa; phylum Chordata; class Actinopteri; order Salmoniformes; family Salmonidae; genus Oncorhynchus; species Oncorhynchus masou. The sequence continues at coordinate 13,379,800 of NC_088223.1, forward strand.
GTTTCTGAACACCAGCCATTATGACAGTGGTTTCTGAACACCAGGCATTACAACAGTGGTTTCTGAACACCAGGCATTACAACAGTGGTTTCTGAACACCAGGCATTACGACAGTGGTTTCTGAACACCAGGCATTATGACAGTGGTTTCTGAACATCAGGCATTATGACAGTGGTTTCTGAACACCAGGCATTATGACAGTGGTTTCTGAACACCAGGCATTATGACAGTGGTTTCTGAACACCATGCATTATGACAGTGGTTTCTGAACACCATGCATTATGACAGTGGTTTCTGAACACCAGGCATTATGACAGTGGTTTCTGAACACCAGGCATTATGACAGTGGTTTCTGAACACCAGGCAGCGGTTTCTGAACACCAGGCATTATGACAGTGGTTTCTGAACACCAGACATTATGACAGTGGTTTCTGAACAACAGGCATTATGACAGTAGTTTATGAAAACCAGGCATTACAACAGTGGTTTCTGAACACCAGGCAGCGGTTTCTGAACACCAGGCATTATGACAGTGGTTTCTGAACACCAGGCATTATGACAGTGGTTTCTGAACACCAGACAGCGGTTTCTGAACACCAGGCATTATGACAGTGGTTTCTGAACACCAGGCAGCGGTTTCTGAACACCAGGCATTATGACAGTGGTTTCTGAACACCAGGCAGTGGTTTCTGAACACCAGACATTATGACAGTGGTTTCTGAACAACAGGCATTATGACAGTAGTTTATGAACACCAGGCATTACAACAGTGGTTTCTGAACACCAGGCAGCGGTTTCTGAACACCAGGCATTATGACAGTGGTTTCTGAACACCAGGCATTATGACAGTGGTTTCTGAACACCAGACAGCGGTTTCTGAACACCAGGCATTATGACAGTGGTTTCTGAACACCAGGCAGCGGTTTCTGAACACCAGGCATTATGACAGTGGTTTCTGAACACCAGGCAGTGGTTTTTGAACACCAGACATTATGACAATGGTTTCTGAACACCAGGCATTATGACAGTGGTTTCTGAACACCAGGCATTACAACAGTGGTGTCTGAACACCAGGCATTATGACAGTGGTTTCTGAACACCAGGCATTATGACAGTGGTTTTTGAACACCAGACATTATGATAGTGGTTTCTGAACACCAGCCATTATGACAGTGGTTTCTGAACACCAGGCATTATGACAGTGGTTTCTGAACACCAGCCATTATGACAGTGGTTTCTGAACACCAGCCATTATGACAGTGGTTTCTGAACACCAGGCATTACAACAGTGGTTTCTGAACACCAGGCATTATGACAGTGGTTTCTGAACATCAGGCATTACGACAGTGGTTTCTGAACACCAGGCATTATGACAGTGGTTTCTGAACATCAGGCATTATGACAGTGGTTTCTGAACACCAGGCATTATGACAGTGGTTTCTGAACACCAGGCATTATGACAGTGGTTTCTGAACACCATGCATTATGACAGTGGTTTCTGAACACCATGCATTATGACAGTGGTTTCTGAACACCAGGCATTATGACAGTGGTTTCTGAACACCAGGCATTATGACAGTGGTTTCTGAACACCAGGCATTATGACAGTGGTTTCTGAACATCAGGCATTATGACAGTGGTTTCTGAACACCAGGCATTATGACAGTGGTTTCTGAACACCAGGCATTATGACAGTGGTTTCTGAACACCATGCATTATGACAGTGGTTTCTGAACACCATGCATTATGACAGTGGTTTCTGAACACCAGGCATTATGACAGTGGTTTCTGAACACCAGGCATTATGACAGTGGTTTCTGAACACCAGGCAGCGGTTTCTGAACACCAGGCATTATGACAGTGGTTTCTGAACACCAGACATTATGACAGTGGTTTCTGAACAACAGGCATTATGACAGTAGTTTATGAAAACCAGGCATTACAACAGTGGTTTCTGAACACCAGGCAGCGGTTTCTGAACACCAGGCATTATGACAGTGGTTTCTGAACACAAGGCATTATGACAGTGGTTTCTGAACACCAGACAGCGGTTTCTGAACACCAGGCATTATGACAGTGGTTTCTGAACACCAGGCAGCGGTTTCTGAACACCAGGCATTATGACAGTGGTTTCTGAACACCAGGCAGTGGTTTCTGAACACCAGACATTATGACAGTGGTTTCTGAACAACAGGCATTATGACAGTAGTTTATGAACACCAGGCATTACAACAGTGGTTTCTGAACACCAGGCAGCGGTTTCTGAACACCAGGCATTATGACAGTGGTTTCTGAACACCAGGCATTATGACAGTGGTTTCTGAACACCAGACAGCGGTTTCTGAACACCAGGCATTATGACAGTGGTTTCTGAACACCAGGCAGCGGTTTCTGAACACCAGGCATTATGACAGTGGTTTCTGAACACCAGGCAGTGGTTTTTGAACACCAGACATTATGACAATGGTTTCTGAACACCAGGCATTATGACAGTGGTTTCTGAACACCAGGCATTACAACAGTGGTGTCTGAACACCAGGCATTATGACAGTGGTTTCTGAACACCAGGCATTATGACAGTGGTTTTTGAACACCAGACATTATGATAGTGGTTTCTGAACACCAGCCATTATGACAGTGGTTTCTGAACACCAGGCATTATGACAGTGGTTTCTGAACACCAGCCATTATGACAGTGGTTTCTGAACACCGGCCATTATGACAGTGGTTTCTGAACACCAGGCATTACAACAGTGGTTTCTGAACACCAGGCATTACAACAGTGGTTTCTGAACACCAGGCATTACGACAGTGGTTTCTGAACACCAGGCATTATGACAGTGGTTTCTGAACATCAGGCATTATGACAGTGGTTTCTGAACACCAGGCATTATGACAGTGGTTTCTGAACACCAGGCATTATGACAGTGGTTTCTGAACACCATGCATTATGACAGTGGTTTCTGAACACCATGCATTATGACAGTGGTTTCTGAACACCAGGCATTATGACAGTGGTTTCTGAACACCAGGCATTATGACAGTGGTTTCTGAACACCAGGCAGCGGTTTCTGAACACCAGGCATTATGACAGTGGTTTCTGAACACCAGACATTATGACAGTGGTTTCTGAACAACAGGCATTATGACAGTAGTTTATGAACACCAGGCATTACAACAGTGGTTTCTGAACACCAGGCAGCGGTTTCTGAACACCAGGCATTATGACAGTGGTTTCTGAACACCAGGCATTATGACAGTGGTTTCTGAACACCAGACAGCGGTTTCTGAACACCAGGCATTATGACAGTGGTTTCTGAACACCAGGCAGCGGTTTCTGAACACCAGGCATTATGACAGTGGTTTCTGAACACCAGGCAGTGGTTTCTGAACACCAGGCATTATGACAGTGGTTTCTGAACACCATGCATTATGACAGTGGTTTCTGAACACCAGGCATTATGACAGTGGTTTCTGAACACCAGGCAGCGGTTTCTGAACACCTAGCATTTTGACAGTGGTTGCTGAACACCAGGCATTATGACAGTGGTTTCTGAACACCAGGCATTATGACAGTGGTTTCTGAACACCAGGCATTATGACAGTGGTTTCTGAACACCAGGCAGAGGTTTCTGAACACCTGGCATTATGACAGTGGTTTCTGAACACCAGGCATTATGACAGTGGTTTCTGAACATCAGGCATTATGACAGTGGTTTCTGAACACCAGGCATTATGACAGTGGTTTCTGAACACCAGGCATTATGACAGTGGTTTCTGAACACCATGCATTATGACAGTGGTTTCTGAACACCAGGCATTATGACAGTGGTTTCTGAACACCAGGCATTATGACAGTGGTTTCTGAACACCATGCATTATGACAGTGGTTTCTGAACACCAGGCATTATGACACTGGTTTCTGAACACCAGGCATTATGACAGTGGTTTCTGAACAACATGCATTATGACAGTGGTTTCTGAACACCAGGCATTGTGACAGTGGTTTCTGAACACCAGGCATTATGATAGTGGTTTCTGAACACCAGGCATTACAACAGTGGTTTCTGAACACCAGGCATTACAACAGTGGGTTCTGAACACCAGGCATTATGACAGTGGTTTATGAACACCATGCATTATGACAGTGGTTTCTGAACACCAGGCATTTTGACAGTGGTTTATGAACACCAGGCATTACAACAGTGGTTTCTGAACACCGGGTATTACAACAGTGGTTTCTCAACACCAGGCATTACAAGAGTGGTTTCTGAACACCAGGCATTACAACAGTGGTTTCTGAACACCAGGCATTATGACAGTGGTTTCTGAACACCAGGCATTATGACAGTGGTTTCTGAACACCAGGCATTATGACAGTGGTTTCTGAACACCAGGCATTATGACAGTGGTTTCTGAACACCAGGCATTATGACAGTGGTTTCTGAACACCAGGCATTATGACAGTGGTTTCTGAACACCAGGCATTATGACAGTGGTTTCTGAACACCAGGCATTATGACAGTGGTGTCTGAACACCAGGCATTATGACAGTGGTTTCTGAACACCAGGCATTATGACAGTGGTTTCTGAACACCAGGCATTATGACAGTACTTTATGAACACCAGGCATTATGACAGTGGTTTCTGAATACCAGGCATTGTGACAGTGGTTTCTGAACACCAGGCATTACAATAGTGGTTTCTGAACACCAGGCATTATGACAGTGGTATCTGAACACCAGGCATTATGACAGTGATTTCTGAACACCAGGCATTATGACAGTGGATTCTGAACACCAGGCATTATGACAGTGGATTCTGAACACCAGGCATTACAACAGTGGGTTCTGAACACCAGGCATTATGACAGTGGTTTATGAACACCATGCATTATGACAGTGGTTTCTGAACACCAGGCATTTTGACAGTGGTTTATGAACACCAGGCATTACAACAGTGGTTTCTGAACACCAGGTATTACAACAGTGGTTTCTCAACACCAGGCATTACAAGAGTGGTTTCTGAACACCAGGCATTGCAAAAGTGGTTTCTGAACACCAGGCATTACAACAGTGGTTTCTGAACACCAGACATTATGACAGTGGTTTCTGAACACCAGGCATTACAAGAGTGGTTTCTGAACACCATGCATTGCAACAGTGGTTTCTGAACACCAGGCATTACAAGAGTGGTTTCTGAACACCAGGCATTGCAACAGTGGTTTCTGAACACCAGGTATTACAACAGTGGTTTCTGAACACCAGGCATTACAAGAGTGGTTTCTGAACACCAGGCATTACAATAGTGGTTTCTGAACTCCAGGCATTATGACAGTGGTTTCTGAACACCAGGCATTATGACAGTGGTTTCTGAACACCAGGCATTATGACAGTGGTTTCTGAACACCAGGCATTATGACAGTGGTTTCTGAACACCAGGCATTATGTCAGTGGTGTCTGAACACCAGGCATTATGACAGTGGTTTCTGAACACCAGGCATTATGACAGTGGTTTCTGAACACCAGGCATTATGACAGTACTTTATGAACACCAGGCATTATGACAGTGGTTTCTGAATACCAGGCATTGTGACAGTGGTTTCTGAACACCAGGCATTACAACAGTGGTTTCTGAACACCAGGCATTATGACAGTGGTATCTGAACACCAGGCATTATGACAGTGATTTCTGAACACCAGGCATTATGACAGTGGATTCTGAACACCATGCATTATGACAGTGGTTTCTGAACACCATGCATTATGACAGTGGTTTCTGAACACCAGGCATTATGACAGTGGTTTCTGAACACCAGGCATTATGACAGTGGTTTTGGCAACGCTCTTGCCAAAAAAAAAATACTTTTCTGTGTATGTGAACCCCTCTGACACACTCTGGCCTCTGCCTTCTTTCACAGATAGGGGAAATAAATACTGAGCAATGGAGATTCAATATAAACAGAAAATGGAGGCTCTTCTGTTTTCTCATGGTGTTACCAAATAAAGGTCCCAGCTTTCACAAACAATCAGCAGTGAAAAAAAGCAAAAACATTGTTTTGTCGAATTAAAACACTTGCTAAACTTTTTATTTATTTTAAAAATATTTATTTTACATTTTTTACATCAACTCACACCGGCCCCATCTGAGAGAATAGCAGCCCTCTCTTGTCACATTCAGTCAGTGTAGAGGGTCAGACTCAGACTCTGTCCTCTCCCTTCGCCCCGCGTCTGTCCTCTCCCTTCGCCCCGCGTCTGTCCTCTCCCTTCGCCCCTCGTCTGTCCTCTCCCTTCGCCCCGCGTCTGTCCTCTCCCTTCGCCCCGCGTCTGTCCTCTCCCTTCGCCCCTCGTCTGTCCTCTCCCTTCGCCCCGCGTCTGTCCTCTCCCTTCGCCCCTCGTCTGTCCTCTCCCTTCGCCCCTCGTCTGTCCTCTCCCTTCGCCCCGCGTCTGTCCTCTCCCTTCGCCCCTCATCTGTCCTCTCCCTTCGCCCCGCGTCTGTCCTCTCCCTTCGCCCCGCGTCTGTCCTCTCCCTTCGCCCCTCGTCTGTCCTCTCCCTTCGCCCCGCGTCTGTCCTCTCCCTTCGCCCCTCGTCTGTCCTCTCCCTTCGCCCCGCGTCTGTCCTCTCCCTTCGCCCCGCGTCTGTCCTCTCCCTTCGCCCCGCGTCTGTCCTCTCCCTTCGCCCCGCGTCTGTCCTCTCCCTTCGCCCCGCGTCTGTCCTCTCCCTTCGCCCCGCGTCTGTCCTCTCCAGGCCTGGGAAGCAGTGGAGGGGGGGGGGTTCCAGGCCGGGCCGGGCCGGGCTAACTAACGTAGACAGACAGCTGTGGGTCCAGCAGTGAGCAGCCGTTACTGCAGGATCCGTCAGGCCCCTGCCCCCCACACACACATAGGCCCCTGCCCCACACACACATAGGCCCCTGCCCCACACACACACAGGCCCCTGCCCTGTCAGTCGCCACACTGCCTGCTGGTGAGCCCCACAAGCTGTCTGACAGACAGGAGGCCTCAGGAGGTCAGGGGGGTTGCTGTAGAGTAGAACATGGTGGGGGGTTAAGAGGAGGGGTAGAGAGTAGGACATGGTGGGGGGGTTAAGAGGAGGGGAAGATAGTAGGACATGGTGGGGGGTTAAGAGGAGGGGAAGATAGTAGGACATGGTGGGGGGGTTAAGAGGAGGGGAAGATAGTAGGACATGGTGGGGGGTTAAGAGGAGGAGTAGATAGTAGGACATGGTGGGGGGTTAAGAGGAGGGGTAGAGCAGAGAAAGAGGGGGAGGGGGAAGAAAGGAGAGAGGGTCGGGGAAGAGTGTGGGTGTATGACCAGCGGATGGGACAGCGTTGACCTCTTAAGCAGTGTGTGTGTACACTGTAGTCCGCGCGCGCGCGTGTGTGTGAGAGAGAGAGAGAGAACATGACCTGCAAGTCGCACAATTCAGAATGTCATAGGAAAGTGTGTGTGTGTGCCTGAATATATTTATGTATGGTTATGTGTCTGTGAGGGCATGGAAGGTAAGGAAGTTGTGAGTGTGCAAGTGTCTGTATTTACACGAGGGTCATGGGATACAGTACTTTCAGAAAGTATTCATACCCCTTGACTTATTCCACATTTTGTTGTGTTGTAGCCTAAGTTGATATTACTTCTCAACCACCTACACACAATACCCCATAATCACAACGTTAAAACATGTTTTTAGAGATGTTTCCAGTTGATTTGAAAATTAAATACCGAAATATTTCACTTACAAAAGTATTCACACCCCCAAGTCAATACTTTGTAGTAGCACCTTTGGCAGCGATTACAGCTGTGAGTCTTTCTGGGTAAATCTCTAAGATCTTTCTCCACCTGGATTGTGCAACATTTGGCCATTATTCTTTTCAAATGTCTTCAAGCTCTGTCAAATTGGTTGTTGATCATTGCTAGAAAACCATTTTCAGGCCTTGCCATAGATTGTCAAGTAGATTTATGTCAAAACTGTAACTAGGTCACTCAGGAACATTCACTGACTTCTTGATAAGCAACTCTAATGCAAATGTGTTCTTTTGTTTTAGGTTATTGTCCTGCTGAAAGGTGAATTGATCTCAGAGTGTCTGGTGGAAAGCAGACTGAACCGGGTTTTCCTCTAGGAGTTTGCCTGTGCTTATCTCTATTCCATTTATTTTTTATCCTGAAATACTCCCCAGTCCTTAACGATTACAAGCATACCCATAACATGATGCAGCCACCACTATGTTTGAAAATATGAAAAGTGGTACTCAGTAATGTGCTGTATTGGATGTGCCCCAAACATAATGCTTTGTATTCAGGACAAAAAGTGAATTGTTTGCCACATTTAGTACAGTATTACTTTAGTGATTTGTTGCAAACAGGATGCATGTTTTGGAATATTTTATAATCTGAAAGTTGTCTTCTTTTTACTCTGTCAATTCGGTTGGTATTGTGGAGTAACTACAATGTTGTTGATCCATCCTCAGTTTTCTCCTTTCATAGCCATTAAACTCTGTTTTAAAGTCACCATTGGTCTCATTGTGTAACCCCTGAGCACTTTCCTTCCTCTCTGGCAACGGAGTTCGGAAGGATGCCTGTCTCTTTGTTCGTTCCCTGGGCCGAGATGGCACAGAACTCGCTTCGCCACTCCTCCACTAATCTCTCCCCCTTTCAGTGCGTACTGGGGTACCAGCCGGTTCTGGTGCCGTGGCATCAGGGTCAGACCGAGGCTCATGCGGTGGACGACTGGTTCAGGCGCGCGGAGGAGACATAGGAGGCCGCCCATGTTCACCTCCAGCGAGCCGCGCTTCGCCAAAAGACCAGCGCGGACCGTCACCGCAGTGAAACCGGGTCTGGCTCTCGACCCAAAACCTGCCCCTCCTCCTGTCCTGCCGGAAGTTGGGTCCGCGGTTTGTGGGGCCATTCAAAGTCCTGAGGAGGGTGAACGAGGTGTGTTACAGATTACAGCTTCCCTCTGATTACCGTATTAACCCCTCATTCTATGTGTCTCTCCTCAGGCCGGTGGTGGCTGGTCCGCTCCAGGAATCTGAGGTGTGGGAGGTCTCTCCGCCCCCTGGACATCGAGGGGGCCCCGGCGTACTCCGTTCGTTCCATCCTGGATTCGAGGCGGCGGGCCGGGTCGTCCCCGATGCCGTTGTCGGCGCGCCGTCAAGGGGGGAGTGGGCACTGTCATGACTTCCGCCGAAGTGTTCGGCGATTGACGTCACCGGCTTTCTAGCCATCTCTGCTCCATTTCTCATATATCCATTTGTTTTGTCTTGTTTCATACACACCTGGCTTTCATTCCATAGTCACACTGCATGTATTTAAGTCCTCTGTTCCCCTCCATTTGTGTGTAATTGTTTATTGTTAACGGTGTATGTTCACATACTATACTTTGTATCATGTTCTGTGTTTTTTGGGCACTTAGATGTCATTTTTTTGACCGGAATTAAAGTGCGCCTGTTTACTCTACTCTGTTCTCCTGCACCTGACTTCGCCTCCCTTACACAGCCAAAACATACTCAAGTATAACAATTGGGTATTTTTTCCACAACTGTGTGCATAGTATACCATCTTGAGCAAGTCAGTGTGTGTATGTGTCTGCGTGTGCATGTGTGTGTGTGTTTGTGCTTGTATGTGTAGTGGGACAGCATGTGATGTTTTCAAGGCTCTGCATGACATGTGCATCTGTGGGAAGAGCTTATTTTAAAAAGTGTATATAAAAAGTTACACCACAGTTATTTCTCTGGAAAAGAGTAGGGAAAGTTCCCTCATGTATAGAATGTATCTGGAGCCACGGAAGACACAACAAAGATTTTTAAATGTTCATGCTGCATGTGGTTATGCAGTTATTAAGTAGGGCTGGTCGGTGTGGGTACATTTGTAGTTTTAGTCTCAGGGTTCCAGTGGGAGGGGTGAGAGTGTGACCCCAGTGTTCTTGTGTTGCCACGGGACCTTCTGAAAACAGCCTGTCAATGCTGTGTGTGCGTGTGTGTTTGTGTGTGACCACTGAGTACCCTGTCTGACTAACAGCCAAATAAACAGTAATCAGGCTAACAGAAACAGCACAGTGAGGCTATCCATACTCTCTCAGATCACTCACCAGCCACTCCAGGCCCATCTGAGCCCTTGGCCCCTGAAACAAACACTGATTTAATGGATGTTTAGTCACCAGCCCTTCTGACTGACTGACATAATTACTACACAGTCCTGATAAAGCTTGTAAAACTGGTTCTATGTGAAATATCAGCGTTAACCTGCCTGTCGACTGTTACTGGGGTTTCCCACATGGCTCAAGCCTTGTTTACTTTGATCAGTTATTAGATCGTAAACTGTGAAGGCCACAATGTCACAGAAATAAAATAGCCTGAATTAGCAGACAATTTGTGCATGTGGGCTTCAATGTAACTTGGTCCATTTTACAGGGAGATTCTAAAGCTTTCTGGTTCTTTTAGAATCTAGTGCTTTCTGGTGATTTTAGAATCTATTGTTTTCTGGTGATTTTAGAATCTAGTGTTTTCTGGTGCTTTTAGAATCTAGTTGTCACACCCTGGTCTTAGTATTTTGTGTTTTCTTTCTTTATTTGGTCAGGCCAGGGTGTGACATGGGTTTTGGTATGTGGTATGTTTTGTCTTGGGGTTTTTCATAGGTATTGGGATTGTGGCTTAGTGGGGTTTGCTAGCAAAGTCTATGGCTGTCTGAAGTGGTTCTCAATCAGAGGCAGGTGTTTATCGTTGTCTCTGATTGGGAACCATATTTAGGCAGCCATATTCTTTGGGTATTTTGTGGATGACTGTTCACGTTACGGGACTGTTTCGGCGTCGTTCTGTTTGTTGTTTTGTTCTGTGTTTAAGTATTCCCATTAAATATTGATTATCATCACGCTGCATCTTGGTCCTCCTCTCTTTCGCCGGAAGACAATCGTTACAGAATCACCCACCACCAAAGGACCAAGCAGTGTGGTAACGGGCAGCAGCAGGAGGAGCAGCACAATCAGAACTATTGGACTTGGGAGGAGATACTGGATGGAGAAGGACCCTGGACGCAGCCGGGGGAATATCGCCGCCCCAAGGCAGAGCTGGAGGCAGCCAAAGTGGAGAGGCGGCGGTATGAAGAGGCAGCACGGCTGGAAGCCCGAGAGGCAGCCCCCACAAAAAATGTGGGGGGAGCACACGGGGAGTGTGGCTAAGTCTGGTAGGAGACCTGAGCCAACTCCCTGTGCTTACTGTGGAGAGAGAGGGCGTGGTACTGGTCAGGCACCGTGTTATGCGGTAGAACGCCTGGTGTCTCCAGTACGCCTACTTAGCGTATCACGTATCACGACGCTGCATCTTGGTCCTCCTCTTTCACCCAAAGACAATCGTTACAGGTGCTTTTAGAATTAGTATTTTCTGGTGCTTTTAGAATCTAGTGCATCCTGGTGATTTTAGAATCTGGTGCATCCTGGTGGTTTTAGAATCTGGTGCATCCTGGTGATTTTAGAATCTGGTGCATCCTGGTGATTTTAGAATCTGGTGCATCCTGGTGATTTTAGAATCTGGTGCATCCTGGTGATTTTAGAATCTGGTGCATCCTGGTGATTTTAGAATCTGGTGCATCCTGGTGATTTTAGAATCTAGTGCTTTCTGGTTCTTTTAGAATCTAGTGCTTTCTGGTTCTTTAGAACTGTTCAGTCTATTGCTTTAGCAGGTCCATTGTGTTTCAGTGCTCCTCAGGGGGGGGGGGGATGTTTTACCATGGGTAGAGGAGGGGGGGGGGATGTTTTACCATGCAGACTCCACAGGTTGTGGTATGGGGTATTTGGTGGGTGGGGCCTGGGTTTAGGAGGTCTCTGGTACTTTTATCTAGTAAACTGTAGACAGCCCTGTGACAGGCAGAGCTGAAGGGGGGGTGCAGTAGCTCAGTATGAGACAGGACGGACAGCTGATCATCCTCGCAGTGGCAGACCACGTGTAACAACACCTGCACAGGATCGGAACATCTGAACATCACACCTGCGGGACAGGTACAGGATGGAAACAAAAACTGCCTAAGGTACACCAGGAACGCACAATCCCGCCATCAGTGCTCAGACTGTACGCAATAGGCTGAGAGAGGCTGGACTGAGGGCTTGTAGGCCTGTTGTAAGGCAGGTCCTCACCAGACATCATCGGCAACAATGTCGCCTATGTGCACAAACCCACCGCCACTGGAACAGACAGGACTGGCAAAAAGTGCTCTTCACTGACGAGTCGCGGTTTTGTCTCACCAGGGGTGATGGTCCGATTCGCGTTTATCGTCGAAGGAATGAGTGTTACACCGACGCCTGTACTCTGGAGCGGGATCGATTTTGAAGGTGTAGGTTCCGTCATGGTCTCATCATCGGACTGAGCTTGTTGTCATTGCAGGCCATCTTCACACTGCTTTACAGGGAAGACATCCTCCTCACTCATGTGGTACCCTTCCTGCAGGCTCATCCTGACATGATCCTCCAGCATGACAACGCCACCAGCCATACTGCTCGTTCTGTGCTTGATTTCCTGCAAGACAGGAATGTCAGTGTTCTGCCATGGCCAGCGAAGATCCCAATCCCATTGAGCACGTCTGGGACCTGTTGGATTGGAGGGTGAGGTCTAGGGCCATTCTCCCCCAGAAATGTCTGGGAACTTGCAGGTGCCTTGGTGGAAGAGTGGGGTAACATCTCACAGCAAGAACTGGCAAATCTGGTGCAGTCCATGCAGTCCATGAGGAGGAGATGCACTGCAGTACTTAATGCAGCTGGTGGCCACACCAGATACTAACTGTTACTTTTGATTTTGACCCCCCCTATGTTCAGGGACACATTATTCAATTTCTGTTAGTCACATATCTGTGGAACCTGTTCAGTTGTTGAATCTTGTTTACACAAATATTTACACATGTTACATTTGCTGAAAATAAATGCAGTTGACATTTCTTTTTTTGCTGAGTTTAGCTATGTGTATAAGACTTCAGCCTGGTCTCATAGACTCATAACATAGTAAAGGTAAATCCGTGACACACAAATTAGTATATGTTATGTTTGGTATTGTTACATAAGACAGATGGTTACTTAAGGAAAAAACTAAAGTAGGGTGGTTGGTCGGGGTGGATGTGTAGGCATATAACACGAACGTCTAGCAACCCAAAGGTTGCGTGTTCGATTCTTATCATGGACAACTTTACCATTTTAGCAACTTTACACCTACTTGCTACTTTGCAACCACATAGCATGTTAGCTAACCCTCCACCGAACCCTAACCTTAACCCCTAACCCCTAGCCAAGCTAATGTTTGCCACCTAGCTAACATTAGCCACAACAAATTGGAATTAGTAAGATATCAGACAAATCATAGCAAATTGATATAATTTTGTGCAAATTGCAATTCGTAACATATTGTATGTATTGCATTAACATATATGAATTTTAATTCGTAACATATCAAACTAAATGTATAATGGACATCCCAAAATGAATACATACCAGAGAAAACATGTTAATACTAATTGGAGTGTCTGTATTTTACTTTTACTATGTTACGTCTACCCCTGAGTCCAGGTTGAAGTAATGCACTTTACATTAGACAAGAAGGACATTTTATTATGCCAAAAGCAGTGGTTTAATATACAGTACAGCTCTCTATGAGGCCAACAGGCATTCGATTAACTACAAAACAAATGTAAATTAATGATGATTGTTCCAGAATGTTCCTATAAACAGTCTTAGAGGGGGAGGCAGACAAAGAAGCGTAGAATAGATTCCAGAGTGATTGACTAGACGTTCTGGTCTGAAGCTACTGTAATTAGTGTCAGGATAGTAACATTGATGTGGTTGTATTATAACAAGCCTAGCAGACAGTCATGGTTTATAGACGGGAGCACCAGGAGAGCACCAGACAGACAGAACAAGATGAAAGAAGAGTGCCTTCCCTTTAGGCTCTCTGTCTTTCTCTCTCTATGTCTCTGTCTCTCTCTCTTTCTTTCTCTCTCTCTCTTTCTCTCTCTCTCTTTCCCTCTTTCTCTCTCTCTCTCTGTCTCTGTCTTTCTCTTTCCCTCTTTCTCCCTTTTTCTCTCTTTCCCTTTCTCTCTCTCATTCTCTTTCCCTATTTCTCTCTCTCTTTCTCTCTGATTCTCTCTCTCTGATTCTCTCTCTCTCTCTGATTCTCTCTCTCTGATTCTTTCTCTCTGATTCTCTCTCTCCTCGTTGCTGCTTCCTCCCCTCCGTCAGTGTCTGCTCCAGACAGACAGTCCTCTCAAGGCGGCGGTCCACAGCATGCCCCAGTCCTAACCCGGCCATGGCCCGGTCCTGGCCCAGTCCTAACCCGGCCATGGCCCGGTCCTGCCCCAGTCCTAACCCGGCCATGGCCCGGTCCTGCCCCAGTCCTAACCCGGCCATGGCCCGGTCCTGGCCCAGTCCTAACCCGGCCATGGCCCGGTCCTGCCCCAGTCCTAACCCGGCCATGGCCCGGTCCTGCCCCAGTCCTAACCCGGCCATGGCCCGGTCCTGGCCCAGTCCAAACCCGGCCATGGCCCGGTCCTGGCCCAGTCCTAACCCGGCCATGGCCCGGTCCTGGCCCAGTCCTAACCCGGCCATGGCCCGGTCCTGCCCCAGTCCTAACCCGGCCATGGCCCGGTCCTGCCCCAGTCCTAACCGGCCATGGCCCGGTCCTGGCCCAGTCCAAACCCGGCCATGGCCCGGTCCTGGCCCAGTCCTAACCCGGCCATGGCCCGGTCCTGGCCCAGTCCTAACCCGGCCATGGCCCGGTCCTGCCCCAGTCCTAACCCGGCCATGGCCCGGTCCTGCCCCAGTCCTAACCCGGCCATGGCCCGGTCCTGCCCCAGTCCTAACCCGGCCATGGCCCGGTCCTGCCCCAGTCCTAACCCGGCCATGGGCCGGTCCTGCACCAGTCCTAACCCCGCCATGCCCCGGTTCTGCCTCAGTCCTGCCCCTGTCCTGCCCCTGTCATGACCCTGAAGGGATCAATTTCACAAGCAGTGCTGGTTCTCAGCTGCGCGAGAGACTTGGAGGATGTGGAGGATGTGGAGGGGCTTGGAGGATGTGTAGGATGTGTAGTGGCTTGGGGGATGTGTAGGATGTGGAGGGGCTTGGAGGATGTGTAGGATGTGTAGGGGCTTGGAGGATGTGTAGGATGTGTAGAGGCTTGGTGGATTGTAGGGGCTTGGAGGATGTGTAGGATGTGGAGGGGCTTGGCGGATGTGTAGGATGTGGAGGGGCTTGGAGGATGTGGAGGAGCTTGGAGGATGTGGAGGGGCTTGGAGGATTTGGAGGATGTAGAGAGACTTGGAGGATGTGGAGGAGCTTGGAGGATGTAGAGGAGCTTGGAGGATGTGGAGGAGCTTGGAGGATGTGGAGGAGCTTGGAGGATGTGGAGGATGTGGAGGAGCTTGGAGGATTTGGAGGATGTGGAGGATGTGGAGGAGCTTGTAGGATGTGGAGGAGGATGTGGAGAGCCTTGGCAGAGCTTGGAGGATGTGAAGGATGTGGAGAGACTTGGAGGATGTGGAGGAGCTTGGAGGATGTGGAGGATGTGGAGAGACTTGGAGGATGTGGAGGAGCTTGGAGGATGTGGAGGATGTGGAGGAGCTTGGAGGATGTGGAGGATGTGGAAATACTTGGAGGATGTGGAGAGGCTTCTGGCCTCCCATCATTGCCAGGGTCAAGGGGATTCAGGGAGGCAGCTTTCTGACGTGTGTGTGGTTGGCTGGAGGTATGTGTGTGTGTGTGTGTGTGTGTGTGTGTGTGTGTGTGTGTGTGTGTGTGTGTGTGTGCGCGTGCGTGTGTGTGTGTTGTCAAAGGGGGTAACAATGAACTCAGACACTAAAACTGAAACACCTGAATACAGAACTGGTAACATCAGCAATGTTTCAGGAAATGTTATTGTAAAAGTGCTGAATGTAGTCAAACATTTAGGCAACTCAGTCAATACTGAGCCAAAATATAAACAATCAGTATCTGGTGTGTGTCACGCCTTGGTCTTAGTATTTTGTGTTTTAGTTAATTAGTTGGTCAGGCCAGGGTGTGACATGTGTTTATGTTTGTTGTATTTCTTAGTGGGGTTTTTTAGTTATTGGGATTGTGGCTGATTAGGGGTGTGTGTTGCATAGGTTTGGCTGCCTGAGGCGGTTCTCAATCAGAGTCAGGTGATTCTCGTTGTCTCTGATTGGGAACCGTATTTAGGTAGCCAGGGTTTCACTTTGTATTTCGTGGGTGATTGTTCCTGTCTCTGTGTTAGTGTTCACCAGACAGGTTGTATAGGTTTTTCACGTTCCGTTTGTTGTTTTTGTTATTTCATGTATCGTCACTTGTTCTATTAAAAACATGAGTAACCAACACGCTGCATTTCGGTCGGACTCTCTTTCGACAAACGAAGAACGTAGTTACAGAATCACCCACCACACACGGACCGAGCAGCGTGTCAAAGGGCAGGAGCAGCCCAAAGAGGAGCTGCGTATTAAGGATTTCTGGACATGGGAGGAAATCCTTGACGGGAGAGGACCCTGGGCTAAACCAGGGGAGTGTAGCCGCCCAAAGGTGCAGCAGGAGAAGAGGAAACAGGAGCAGCCCAAAGAGGAGTACAGTATGGAATATACGACGTGGGAAGAAATAGACAGGTGGGCGGCCGACCCAGAGAGAGTGCCGGAGCCCGCCTGGGATTCGCTGGAGCAGTGCGAAGAGGGCTATAGGAGAATGGAGTCGAAAACAAGGACACGGCGGCGCAGAGCGAAACCCGGGAATCAGACCCAAAAATGTCTTGGGGTGGGTCTATCAGGGAGTATGGCTACGCCAGGTAGGAGACCTGCGCAAACTCCCTGTGCTTACCGGGGGGCTAGAGAGACCGGGCAGGCACCATGTTATGCAGTGGTGCGCACGGTGTCCCCAGTGCGGGTGCATAGCCCGGTGCGGTATATTTCAGCTCCGTGTATCGGCCGGGCTAGATTGAGCGTCGAGCCAAATGCCATGAAGCCGGCTCTACGCATCTGGTCCCCAGTGCGTCTCCTTGGGCCGGCTTACATGGCACCAGCCTTGCGCTCGGTGTCTCCGGTTCGCCTACATAGCCCAGTGCGGGCTATTCCACCTCGCAGCACTGGCAGGGCAACCGAGAGTATTCAACCAGATAAGGTTGGGCAGGCTCGGTGCTCAAGAGCTCCAGTGCGCCTGCACGGTCCGGTCTATCCAGTACCACCTCCACACCCCAGCCCTCCGGTAGCAGCTCCCCGCACTAGGCTTCCTGTGCGTGTCCTCGGCCCAATACCACCAGTGCCAGCACCACGCATCAGGCCAACAGTGCGCCTCGCCTCTCCTGTCCTGTCGGAGCCTTTCTCCTCTCCAGCGCTGCCGGAGCCTCCTGCCTGTTCGGAGAAGCCTGAGATGCTAGTCTGCATGGAGCAGCTAGAGCTGCCAGTCTGCAAGGAGCTGCCAGTCTGCATGGAGCAGCCAGAGCTGCCAGTCTGCATGGAGCAGCTAGAGCTGCCAGTCTGCAAGGAGCTGCCAGTCTGCATGGAGCAGCTAGAGCTGCCAGTCTGCATGGAGCAGCTAGAGCTGCCAGTCTGCAAGGAGCTGCCAGTCTGCAAGGAGCTGCCAGTCTGCAAGGAGCTGCCAGTCTGCATGGAGTTGCCAGTCTGCATGGAGTTGCCAGTCTGCATGGAACAGTCAGAGCTGTCAGTCTGCAAGAAGCCGCCAGAGCTGTCAATCTGCATGGAGCAGCCAGAGCCGCCAGTCAGCATGGAGCAGCCAGAGCCGTCAGTCAGCATGAAGCAGCCAGTGCCATCAGTCTGCCAGGATCTGCCAGTCAGCCAGACTCTTCCAGATCTGCCAGACAGCCAGACTCTTCCAGATCTGCCAGTCAGCCAGACTCTTCCAGATCTGCCAGACAGCCAGACTCTTCCACATCTGCCAGACAGCCAGACTCTTCCAGATCTGCCAGTCAGCCAGACTCTTCCAGATCTGCCAGTCAGCCAGACTCTTCCAGATCTGCCAGTCAGCCAGACTCTTCCAGATCTGCCAGTCAGCCAGACTCTTCCAGATCTGCCATTCAGCCAGACTCTTCCAGATCTGCCAGTCAGCCAGACTCTTCCAGATCTGCCAGTCAGCCAGACTCTTCCAGATCTGCCAGTCAGCCAGACTCTTCCAGATCTGCCAGTCAGCCAGACTCTTCCAGATCTGCCAGTCAGCCAGACTCTTCCAGATCTGCCAGTCAACCAGACTCTTCCAGATCTGCCAGTCAACCAGACTCTTCCAGATCTGCCAGTCAGCCAGACTCTTCCAGACCTGCCAGTCAGCCAGACTCTTCCAGATCTGCCAGTCAGCCAGACTCTTCCAGATCTGCCAGTCAGCCAGACTCTTCCAGATCTGCCAGTCAGCCAGACTCTTCCAGATCTGCCAGTCAGCCAGACTCTTCCAGATCTGCCAGTCAACCAGACTCTTCCAGATCTGCCAGTCAACCAGACTCTTCCAGATCTGCCAGTCAGCCAGACTCTTCCAGATCTGCCAGTCAGCCAGACTCTTCCAGATCTGCCAGTCAGCCAGACTCTTCCAGACCTGCTAGTCAACCAGACTCTTCCAGATCCGCCAGTCAGCCAGGATCTGCCGGATTCGGAGTCCCGAGCTGCCCCTCAGTCATGAGCTGCCCCTCAGTCCCGAGCTGCCCCTCAGTTCAGTGGAGTTCTGGGTGAGGACTATTCAGCCATGGTCGGCGGCGAGGGTGGATCATCCCAGGACGCGAAGGGGAGGAACTATGACATTTATGGAGTGGGGTCCACGTCCCGAGCCGGAACCGCCACCATGGACAGACGCCCACCCGGACCCTCCCTATGGTTTTGAGGTGCGTTCGGGAGTCCGCACCTTAGGGGGGAGGTTCTGTCACGCCTTGGTCTTAGTATTTTGTGTTTTAGTTAATTAGTTGGTCAGGCCAGGGTGTGACATGTGTTTATGTTTGTTGTATTTCTTAGTGGGGTTTTTTAGTTATTGGGATTGTGGCTGATTAGGGGTGTGTGTTGCATAGGTTTGGCTGCCTGAGGCGGTTCTCAATCAGAGTCAGGTGATTCTCGTTGTCTCTGATTGGGAACCGTATTTAGGTAGCCAGGGTTTCACTTTGTATTTCGTGGGTGATTGTTCCTGTCTCTGTGTTAGTGTTCACCAGACAGGTTGTATAGGTTTTTCACGTTCCGTTTGTTGTTTTTGTTATTTCATGTATCGTCATTTGTTCTATTAAAAACATGAGAAACCAACACGCTGCATTTCGGTCCGACTCTCTTTCGACAAACAAAGAACGTCGTTACAGTGTGACCACCACTTGCCTTATGTAGCGCAACACATCTCCTTTGCATAGAGTCGATCAGGCTGTCGATTGTGGCCTATGTAATGTTGTTCCACTCCTCTTTAATGGCTGTGAGAAGTTGCTGGATATTGTCTAGAACATGCTGTCGTACCTGTCGATCCAGAGCATTCCAAACATGCTAAATGGGTGACATGTCTGGTATGCAGGCAATGGAAGAACTGGGATATTTTCAGCTTCCAGGGATTGAGTACAGTTCTTTGCCACATGGGGCCGTGCATTATCATGCTGGAACATGAGGTGATGGCGGCGGATGAATGGCACGACAATGGGCCTTAGGATCTCGTCATGGTATCTCTGTGCATTCAAATTGCCATTGATAAAAAGCAATGGTGTTCGTTGTCCATAGCCTAAGCCTACCCATACCATAACCATAACATTTCATAACCCCACCGCCACTGTGGGGCACTCTGTTCACAACGATGACATCAGCAAACCGCTCGTCCACAAGACATTCATGCTGTCTGCCATCTGCCCGGTACAGTTCAAACTAGGATTCATCAGTGAAGAGCACACTTCACCAGCATACCAGTGGCCATCGAAGGTGAGCATTTGCACACTGAAGTCGGTTATGATGCCAAACTGCAGTCAGGCCAAGACCCTGGTGAGGACGACAAGACCCTGGTGAGGACGACAAGCACGCAGATGAGCTTCCCTGAGACGGTTTCTGACAGTTTTATGCAATAATTATTAGGTTATGCAAACCCACAGTTTTTTCAGCTGCCTGGGTGGTTGGTCTCAGATGATCCTGCAGGTGAAGAATCTGGATGTGGGGGTCCTGGGCTGGTGTGCTTACACGTGGTCTACGGTGTGAGGCTGGTTGGACGTCATATAAATTCTCTAAAATGACGTTGGATGCGGCTTATGGTAGAGAAATTAACATAACATTTTCTGGCAACAGCTCTGGTGGACATTGCTGCAGCCAGCATGCAAATTGCATGCTCCCTCAAAACTTGAGCCATCTGTGGCATTGTGTTGTTTGAGAACACTGCACATTTTAGTGGCATTTTATTGTCCCCGACACGAGGTGCACCTGTGTAATGATCATACTGTTTAATCAGCTTCTTTATATGCAACACCTGTCAGGTGGATGGACTATCTTGACAAATAAGAAATGCTCATTAACAGGGATGTAAACAAATTTGAGTGTATGGTAAATTTCAATTATCTTTAATTTTAGCTCATGAAACATGGAACCAACACTTTACATGTTGCGTTTATATTTTTGTTTAGTATATATTTTACACTGTATTCTCAATATGCATTTGCCTCAAATTATTTCACCAGCAATACATCACACTTTGACTGGCGTCAACATACCAATCAAAGTGCTAAAATGAACAAGGACAATCCAATCTTTTGCTCGTTGTTCTTGCCCTCAAGCATACATCCAGTCCCCCAAACCCAAATTTAGATGGAAGTACACCCCCCCATCCCTCCCCAGGGATGAGTCTATGGTCTCTAGGTGTCAATGCTACCCACCGGGATTAAAAATGGACTCACGTTAAACCTGTCGGCCCATTTCCTCATCTAGAAACTCGCTCCAGCACAACACATACAGCTACTGCAGTTGCATATTTACAAGAGGGCGCCATTCTAAAATCAACAAGCACAGTCCAATATTGCTGGGAAATAATGAAGATGTAAGAAGTACACTAGTGTTCCCTTGGGATGAACTTTGTTCCCTTGGGATGAACTTTGGCACCATTTGTGGTCGTGTTAAATGTCTTATAATGTCTAACATAGTTCCATCCAACAAGTGGATTCAACAAGTGGGCATTATGATTATGCATTGAATATACATGGCAATGGGAAGTGACCCTCCTGACTTCAGTCAATCAAACCTGGCTGTGGTAGATTGACCGTGAGAGACAGAGGGGCCCTAGAGCGCTTCCCTTGGGGGATGGGACAAAGTAATAATAGGCATGGAGGTCAGTGGGTTACCACTTGAACGCATACTCCATATACACACACACACACACACACATACACATGCACTGTGTGTAATCACTTTGGACAGGGGTGAAGAATGGAGTCAAGCACGGTGTGAGAGAGAGAGAGACCGCCAGAAACAAACCCAAGAGGATGATGGACGGGCAGTGTGTGTGTGTGTGTACAGACCACCGAACACGGCCAAACAAACAATGTCACCCCCCTCACAATGAGCGGGTGTCACACACGTCTCAGGGAGAATTAGCCGGTGCTTCCTCTCCAAGTGAGTGGAGACAAAGCAAGCCTTTCCTTTGTCTACAAGGCATGGATGGCGACAAGGCTCACGCCTTTAGTCGCCAACTTATCCCATGTTGGTTAGAGCAAGGTTTCCCATACTCTTTCCCTTTCAACTGATCCTTTACTTCATCAATCAATCAGTAGACAGAGTATTCCCCCCTTTGCTTGGCAGGGAAAAAGAGGGTTTGGCATAACAAAATTTGAGTAATGAACTTCTGCAGTAGACTACAAAGGGCCTACGTGTGGCAGACAGTCACAGGACCAAGACCCCAAGCCAACCATGAGATATGACTGTCTGATTGGCTAGCGGGGGGTGGTGGTTAAAATAACATCAAATTGATCATAAATACAGTACAGTATAGACATTGTTAATGTTGTAAATGACAGGCGTACAGAGGCCCATTATCAGCAACCATCATTCCTCTGTTCCAATGGCACGTTATGTTAGATAATCTACGTTTTCATTTTAAAAGGGTAATTGATCATTAGAAACCCTTTTGCAATTATGTTAGCTCAGCTGAAAACTGTTTTTCTGATTAAAGAAGCAATAAAACTGGTTGAGTATCTAGTTGAGTATGTGGAGCATCAGCATATGTGGGTTTGATTACAGACTCAAAATGGCCAGAAAGTTTCAGAAGAAAGTCCTTTGTTTCTGGCCATTTTGAGCCTGTAATCGAACCCACAAATGTTGATGCACCAGATACTCAACTAGTCTAAAGAAGACCAGTTTTATTGCTTCTTTAATCAGAATTTGTTAGATATTACTGCACTGACAGAGCTAGAAGCACAAGCATTTCACTACACCCTCAATAACATCTGCTAATCACGTGTACGTGACCAATAACATGTGATTTGATTTGAATATGTGGGCGTGCGTGTACGAGTGAGTTTGTGTGTGTGTGCGCTCATGTGTGTGTTCCTCGGTCACCTTCAAAGGCAGCACTCTGAAATCACAACATGTGATGAGCCTGGAGAACAGAGACAACAGAGCAGGAAATAACAGCAGCGTGGGAACCCAGCATCCGACTCGCAGCCGCCAAGCCACTAACAATCGGCAGGCAGCAGAATATGGGAGTTTGTGGGAGTGCCTGTGTCATGTTTGAACCTGAGACTAGCTAGTAGCAGGCAGCAATAACAACATGAAAACAGCCCTAAGAGCTTCCTCTCATTCATGTTTCTAAACAAGGCAGCTCCTTTCTTCTCCCAGCCTGAAGACTATTATGCATACAGCTGCCTGGGGGTTAGTACAGCCGCCTTGGGGTTAGTACAGCCGCCTTGGGGTTAGTACAGCCGCCTAGGGGTTAGTACAGCCGCCTGGGGGTTAGTACAGCTGCCTGGGGGTTAGTACAGCTGTCTGGGGGTTAGTCCAGCCGCCTTGGGGTTAGTACAGCCGCCTTGGGGTTAGTACAGCCGCCTAGGGGTTAGTACAGCCGCCTGGGGGTTAGTACAGCTGCCTGGGGGTTAGTACAGCTGCCTGGGGGTTAGTACAGCCGCCTGGGGGTTAGTACAGCTGTCTGGGGGTTAGTCCAGCCGCCTGGGGGTTAGTCCAGCCGCCTGGGTGTTAGTCCAGCCGCCTGGGGGTTAGTCCAGCCGCCTGGGGGTTAGTACAGCCGCCTGGGGGTTAGTACAGCTGCCTGGGGGTTAGTACAGCCGCCCAGGGTTAGTACAGCCGCCTTGGGGTTAGTACAGCTGCCTGGGGTTACTACAGCTGCCTGGGGGTTAGTACAGCTGTCTGGGGGTTAGTACAGCCGCCTGGGGGTTAGTACAGCCGCCTGGGGGTTAGTACAGCTGTCTGGGGGTTAGTCCAGCCGCCTGGGGGTTAGTCCAGCCGCCTGGGTGTTAGTCCAGCCGCCTGGGGGTTAGTCCAGCCGCCTGGGGGTTAGTACAGCCGCCTGGGGGTTAGTACAGCCGCCTGGGGGTTAGTACAGCCGCCCGGGGTTAGTACAGCCGCCTTGGGGTTAGTACAGCCGCCTAGGGGTTAGTACAGCCGCCTGGGGGTTAGTACAGCCGCCTGGGGGTTAGTACAGCCGTCTGGGGGTTAGTCCAGCCGCCTGGGGGTTAGTCCAGCCGCCTGGGTGTTAGTCCAGCCGCCTGGGGGTTAGTCCAGCCGCCTGGGGGTTAGTACAGCCGCCTGGGGGTTAGTACAGCCGCCTGGGGGTTAGTACAGCCGCCCGGGGTTAGTACAGCCGCCTTGGGGTTAGTACAGCTGCCTGGGGTTACTACAGCTGCCTGGGGGTTAGTACAGCCGCCTGGGGGTTAGTACAGCCGCCTTGGGGTTAGTACAGCCGCCTGGGGTTACTACAGCTGCCTGGGGGTTAGTAAAGCCGCCTGGGGGTTAGTACAGCCACCTTGGGGTTAGTACAGCCCCCTGGGGGTTAGTACAGCCGCCTGGGGGTTAGTCCAGCCGCCTGGGGGTTAGTCCAGCCGCCTGGGGGTTAGTCCAGCCGCCTGGGGGTTAGTACAGCCGCCTGGGGGCTAGTACAGCCGCCTGTTGGTTAGTACAGCTGCCTGTTGGTTAGTACAGCTGCCTGGGGGTTAGTACAGCCGCCTGTTGGTTAGTACAGCTGCCTGTTGGTTAGTACAGCTGCCTGTTGGTTAGTACAGCTGCCTGGGGGTTAGTACAGCTGCCTGGGGGTTAGTACAGCTGCCTGGGGGTTAGTACAGCTGCCTGAGGGTTAGTACAGCTGCCTGTTGGTTAGTACAGCTGCCTGGGGGTTAGTACAGCTGCCTGTTGGTTAGTACAGCTGCCTGGGGGTTAGTACAGCTGCCTGGGGGTTAGTACAGCTGCCTGGGGGTTAGTACAGCTGCCTGTTGGTTAGTACAGCTGCCTGGGGGTTAGTACAGCTGCCTGGGGGTTAGTACAGCTGCCTGGGGGTTAGTACAGCTGCCTGTTGGTTAGTACAGCTGCCTGGGGGTTAGTACAGCTGCCTGTTGGTTAGTACAGCTGCCTGGGGGTTAGTACAGCTGCCTGTTGGTTAGTACAGCTGCCTGGGGGTTAGTACAGCTGCCTGGGGGTTAGTACAGCTGCCTGGGGGTTAGTACCTTGACTCACAGAGATAAGTATCAACAGTTCATATTGAGTCTCAGAGTAGGAGTGCTGTTCTAGGATCAGTTTTACCTTTCAGATCATAATGACTAAGATCATACGGACAGAGGTCATACAGCTGTGACCGTCTCACGTTTCCTCCTTTTATTATAATATTTGTGTGGTCGGGTCACAGTGGCAGGAGGCGGAGAAACGTGCCAGGCTGTCACTCTTGGAAAAGACCAGCAGAACATAGTACCATCACTCCATTGTTCCTCTTATTGCAGTGTAATAGAAAGCCTTCAAACACGGAAATAAAACCCTACGTTTTCAGACACTTTTTTTAAAATTCATATTTCAACTGATTTCTATGTCTAATACCTGAATGAATCAACAAGTAGCTGCATGTAGACGTAATCTTTTCCAAATATATGTTTGAAGGATTTTGAAGATGTCTGCAAGCGAGAGATTCCAGACCCACCTGTCTGCTTTTACACCAGGTCAATAAATCCAGCTTCCTTCTCTACAATAAGATCCTCACAGAGAACTCTCACCAACAGCACAGGAACGGTATGTGTGTGAGAGAGTGAGTATGAATGTGTGTGACATGAAAACACTTCAACAGTAAGAGTTATATCTGATTGTCACATGATGAGAGGGGATATACACACGCACAATAATGTCTGTCAATTGATTTGGGAGTGTGGCCATTATTGGGACCCACAGGGGATGTGGTGTAGCGGTGACACACTGGAGAAGCGTTATACCTTTTTTTGTGGCACAGTCCCCATCCTCCCCAGTCCCTAAAGCGCCTTTACACCGCATTACGTCGCTCCCTCCGCTCCGTGGTGGGTAGGATTAGACTTCATAGTTTGCTCTTGTACACTGGCTTTCTTTTTGATGAGTTAGTATTGGATTACAGGTTCACACGCTAGCCTCTAGACCGCCCGTCGCCCCGACCAATTGCCCCATTCATTCCAAACGCCGGAGACGGCGTCGCCCCTGATTGGTTATCAGCCTTGGGCTAAGAAACTTTCCCACGGCCAGCGCGTGCTGACAGCCGGCCAGCCACTCCTCACAACCGGGACAGACAGCCACAGTGCTTGCGGATGGACGGACGGACACTGGGGCGAGTGTGTCACGAACCGAAAGTCTATTGGACCCCTGTCAAACTTATTCATAGAACGGGGTGTGTCTGGACCATAGAGTTTGCTTGCAACTGTGCTGTCACTCAAACTCATGGCTGTCTCGTAATTGGCAAGTTATGGTGCCATGTCCCGCCCCTCATGGGTGGCAGTCGTGTAGAAATGATACCGTGGGAAGGCTTGGTCCTTCAAACGGATCAACTCGAGGTGTACCTGACAGAAGCACAGAGAGTCGGAGAATTGGGAGACTTGGACTTTATATATATATACACTGTACTGTACTCTGAATGAGGGAAAAACAGCAGCGGATTAAAATGAAACGGATTCACGATTTTAGCTCATCGGACAGCGAGCTGGACGAGAACATTGAGGTTGAGAAGGAGAGTGCCGATGAAAATGGGTACGTTTGTGTCCAATATTTGGGTCATTTGCGTTTTTACTGCGTTACTATTATACGTTCCGAATCCTGTTACAAGTATCTTACCTCTTGCTTTGGTGCTGTTTAAGAAAAGACGTGTGAAAAGCAGAAACTGAATTGCGCAATTTGGTCATTTTCGTGGCATTATCTAAGTGGCTCCCAACCAGGGGTACTAGGACCCCTGGGGGCACTTGGCCTATCAACAGGGGGTACTTGAAGACTCATGAGACCATAGACTTACTGTTAAAATGCACACGAGGGGGTACTTCAGGGGTACTCCGGACAAAGCAAAATGTATTTGGTGGTACAGTAATTAAAAAAGGTTGGGAACCACTGAAAAATAATACACATTAATATAATAATTGTGTGTGCTTTTCTTTCAGGAACGTGATTTCACCCCTTGGGCCAATGTCTCCATCAACAACAACTCAAGTGAATGCGAGGAAGCGCCGTCGAGGAGTGAGTAACCTACATTTCCCCAATATCTCATTTGAATTGTTATGCATAAAAGTGTGTAATACGCACGTTTTTACACAAGCTAAATGTTCTCTTTCTGCAATGACTAGATGTTCCAATCTCTCTTACAGATCATTGAAAAACGGCGCCGCGACAGAATCAACAATAGCCTCACGGAGCTGCGTAGACTGGTCCCCAGCGCGTTTGAGAAGCAGGTGAGATCCGAACCGCGGGTCTTTCATAAAACCAACGCCCCATCAACATGTTTGTCAGGATACCATATAGTGCTTTGAACTCGTAGAGAAGAATCATGTTCATACATTTTCTGCACGTTTTCAGTAAATAACGAATAAAAAATGTCCCGTTTATATATTCAACGATTTAAAGATATTCAATGCCGTTTAATTTGTTTAATTCATGTGCATTCTGCAATCCTGCAGGGTTCAGCTAAACTGGAGAAAGCAGAGATTCTGCAGATGACGGTGGAACATCTGAAGATGCTTCATGCTGCTGGAGGAAAAGGCACACTATATTTAAAAAAATACTCGAATAAATAACCATAATAAATGTATTATTACAGTAGCATGTTTTTGAAGTTCCATAATATTGATTGACTATAAGGTTAGTGATATGGATAATATCTTTCACTTGTTCTGGAAACACAAGCTACTGTATGCACATCTAATTAAATATTGTAATAAATTATTTAGATGTTGAATAACACACCAATAGGTCTACAATAGTCAAAACAGGTCAGACAGCCTTACTTTAACTCTCTCCCTGGCTTGACACACCCTGGGGCCAATTGATTGTTATTAGTAGACTTCTGTACACTTCCTTAGACATCTGCTATTCCAGCTCTACTTGTTTGGTGTTATTCGCTTAAAACACCTCATTAACCATTCTTGTTTCCCCCTCCCTTCTAGGTTACTTTGATGCCCATGCTCTGGCCACGGACTACCGAGGTCTGGGTTTCAGGGAGTGTCTGGCTGAGACAGCCCGCTACCTGAGCATCATCGAGGGGCTGGACAGCGCTGACCCCCTGAGGATCCGCCTGGTCTCCCACCTGAATAGCTACACGTCCCAGAGAGAGGCCCTCTCCATCTCTGGGATAGGGCACCTGGCCTGGGGCTCTGCCTTTGCGTCGCCCCCCTCCGCCCACCTGGCCCACCTCCTCCTCCGGCAGCAGCACCATCAACATCAACAGGGGGCGACGTTACAGTTACCACGGAGCGCCTCCAACAGCCCTCCGTCATCCTCCTCTTCTGCTCCTTCATCCTCCTCCTCTCCGATTGAGAGAGCGCCACGTTCCTCGCCCCATGGCCATACTCCCAGCAGGCTTAGCGGTGCCACCCCCCTCTCTGAGCACAGCCACTCCCAGGGGGGCCCTCGCCACGTCCACCCCAGCGCTGCCCCCCTCCCCCCGGGACTGAACCTCACCGTGACCTCCTCAGCCGCCGTGACCGCCAAGCTCTCCCCTCCCCTCTCTCTGTCCTCCCTCTCCACCCTGTCGGCGTTCCCCTTCCCCTTCAGTGCCTTCCCCCTGCTGTCCCCCAGCACCCTCGGCTCCCCTGCCTACACCCCCTCCAGCCAGGCCAGCTTGGGGAAGCAGCCCTACCGGCCCTGGGGCATGGAGATAGGGGCTTTCTGAACAATCTTTAACCCCCTCCACACAGACTAAACTGACCATATAGATCAATAGAGGTCTCACCATCACTATGAACTCAACTCAGTTCACCAGCTGAGAAGGACCTTTCCAAGACAATGTTTTTCTAGACCTTTCCATGGCCAAGACAATGTTTTTCTAGACCTTGCCATGGCCAAGACAAGATTATGTTTTTCTAGACCCTTCCATGGCCAAGACAATGTTTTTCTAGACCTTTCCATGGCCAAGACAAGATTATGTTTTTCTAGACTCTTCCATGGCCAAGACAAGATGGAGTTTTTCTATCTCACATCCTATAGAGGATTTCTTAGAAATTGTGTTTCAAATCAAAGTTTGTTGGTCACACACATATTTTGCAGATGTTATCGTGGGTGTAGCAAAATGCTTGTGTTTCTCGCTCCAACAGTACTGTAATATCTAGCTAAATGCTTGTGTTTCTAGCTCCAACAGTAATACCTAGCTAAATGCTTGTGTTTCTAGCTACAACAGTAATACCTAGCCAAATGCTTGTGTTTCTAGCTCCAACAGTAATACCTAGCTAAATGCTTGTGTTTCTAGCTCCAACAGTAATACCTAGCTAAATGCTTGTGTTTCTAGCTCCAACAGTAATACCTAGCTAAATGCTTGTGTTTCTAGCTCCAACAGTAATACCTAGCTAAATGCTTGTGTTTCTAGCTCCAACAGTAATACCTAGCTAAATGCTTGTGTTTCTAGCTCCAACAGTAATACCTAGCTAAATGCTTGTGTTTCTAGCTCCAACAGTAATACCTAGCTAAATGCTTGTGTTTCTAGCTCCAACAGTAATACCTAGCTAAATGCTTGTGTAGCGGGCTGTTCACTTTTTACATTCTATGATATTATATGATCCATAAAAAGTGGTGGAGGCACGACACTCTTCTCCATTAAAACATTTGATTGTGAATTAATTAATGAATAATATATAATCTTCAACATATGGGAACAATCCCTGAAACACACTGCAGAGTGTCCCTGTGTCCCTCTATCTTTGCTCAGAGATACAGTATATGGACTATATATTACAGTCCAATTTTGAGTAGACATTAAAGTGACATGGTGCAAGTGATCGATGCTGTTCGAGATTCTGCACAGATTATTGTGAACAAGCTAACTTTATATGATTACATAAGACAATATATAGTTACAATAACCTCAGAATGTGGCCATGGATGTGTTACTCATTTAAAGGTTGAATGTTACATTAACTTTAATGTAACTTAACTTCAGGCTATTTACTTTATTAAAAAAGGTAATATTGAATTATCTTTGGTTGACAAACAAAAGATAATCTATATTCTGCCTGGATAGCTCCATTTGTGCCACTGACTTAAGTTTGCCTTTAATTCCATTTGGTTTACAGTTTAATAACTGATATGCTGAATTCACACCTCCATCTCAACCAAAAATGTAAGTTAAACAACAGGAGTAAATCAAATTAATCTTTATTTAAAGAGCATTTAAAGTTTGATTTGATTTAGTCCTAATCTTTTAGTTAGATTTTTGGTTGAGATGGAGACTTTAATACAACATATAAATGATTAATTTGTTAGATAAACTGGAATTAAACCCAGACGAAGTCAGTGGTACAGATGGAACTATCCAAGCAGAAGATAAATCCCCTTCAAATGTTGATTTTTTTGGTTGCGTCACCAACCAAACACAATTAAATATAACTTTTGAAATACAGTAAATATCCTGATAACTTGTCAACAAGTTAACAAATGATAGGTTTGGATTCACGTCTCTAACTCAACCAAAAATCAAAGTTAACGAATGATAGGTTTGGATTCACGTCTCTAACTCAACCAAAAATCTAAGTTAACGAATGGGACTAAGTCAGTGGCTCAGATGGAACTATGCAAGCAGTACATCTCCTTTAAATGTTGAAATTTGTCTCTCTTATTAGATGAATCACAGTGATAACAGATTAATCAGTTGTATAAATAAAACATAATACCTGACATTTTATTACAATTTGAACTTTGCTGTGCTGTTTGATGGTTTAAAGCGCAGTGATAGACATTGGGGTGACGACTATACCAAAAATCCTACCTTGTTTTTCCATTGGAATTTGGTTGTGCTTTTAGATGCTTAACAGCACAGTGACAACACATTGTCAATTCAACTAACTTTGGGCTGTGTTTTTGAGTATGTGACTATAGGTTGTAATCTCATTGATCAACGTCTCAACCAAATATTACCCAATTTTCCACGTTGAAATGATGTGGTGTTCCCAGTGGGAATAATCCCTGTTGCTGTCCCTATCTCTGGCTCTGTCCCTGTGGTGTTCTCTGCTGTGCTGTGACAGTCAACGCCCGGCATCAACCACAGCCTCTGGGTCTCTCTCTGTGGCCTCTCTGAGTGTACAGGAAGCTATTAACAACGAGGGGATATCCTGAACAATGGCAGCCTGGCGGGCCCTACCGGGTGGGAGTGGGAAGAGGGGGAGGAGGGGGAGAGAGGAGGACAGAGGGTAGTGTGGGAAGAGAGTGAGGAGGGGGAGAGAGGGAGGGGAGGAGGGAGGAGGACATAGAGAGAGAGGAGAGACAGAGGGTAGTGTGGGAGGCAGGGAATGGCGAGATGGAGAGACGAGAGAAGGGAGAGGAAGGAGAGAGAGAGCAGACAGTGCTGCTTTGTCCCAGAGCCACGATTACAGCCCACTCTCCTCCCGGTGTGCTTGACTCCCACGCTAAGTTACTTGTGCTAGGCTGCCCGTCAGAGGAATGATAAAACAGCTTCCTCCTTTTATCGACGCTCAGCCAAATTATCCTCTCTCTCTCCCACACCCTTTCCCTCCCTCTTTCGCTCTTTCTGTCTCCATCTATCCTCATTATAGTTTTTCCTGTGTTTCGTTTGCCAGACTTGAAAGGTGATTCTCACCAGTAACTATGGGGGAAGAGTCTACACTACAGTCTGGTGTTTTCTTATGTAATCCCTCAAACCAATGATGGACTTCAATCAATCAATCACATTTATTTATAAAGCCCTTTTTACATCAGCAAATGTCACAAACTGCTATACAGAAACCCAGTCTAAAACCCCAAACAGCAAGCAATGCAGGTGTAGAAGCACAGTGGCTAGGAACAACTCCCCTAGAAAGACTGGAACATAGGAAGAAACCTAGAGAGGAACCAGGCTCTGAGGGGTGGCCAGTCCTCTTCTGGCTGTCCCGGGTGGAGAGGAACCAGGCTGTGAGGGGTGGCCAGTCCTCTTCTGGCTGTGGCCGGTGGAGAGGAACCAGGTTCTGAGGGGTGGCCATTCCTCTTCTGGCTGTGTCAGGTGGAGATTAGAAACCTAGAGAGGAACCAGGCTATGAGGGGTGGCCAGTCCTCTTCTGGCTGTGTCAGGTGGAGATTAGAAACCTAGAGAGGAACCAGGCTATGAGGGGTGGCCAGTCCTCTTCTGTCTGTGGCTGGTGGAGAGGAACCAGGCTCTGATGGGTGGCCAGTCCTCTTCTGGCTGTGGCCGGTGGAGAGGAACTAGGCTTTGAGGGGTGGCCAGTCCTCTTCTGGCTGTGGCCGGTGGAGAGGAACCAGGCTCTGAGGGGTGGCCAGTCCTCTTCTGGCTGTGCCGGGTGGAGATTATAACAGTACATGGCCAAGATGTTCAAACGTTCATAGATGACCAGCAGGGTCAAATAATAATAATCACAGTGGTTGTAGATGGAGCAACAGGTCAGCACCTCAGGAGTAAATGTCAGTTGTATTTTCATAGCTAAGCATTCAGAGTCTGAGACATCAGGTGCGGTAGAGAGAGAGAGTGGAAAACAGCAGGTCTGGGACAGGTAGCACATCCGGTGAACAGGTCAGGGTTCCAAAGCCGCAGGCAGAACAGTTGAAACTGGAGCAGCAGCAAGACCTACTACCCTGAGACAAGGCTGAGTTTAGCCCACGAAGATCTTCTCCACTGCACGAGACCGAGGGGGCGCAAAACCAGACAGGAAGATCACAGTCAGTGACTCAACCCACTTAAGTGACGTACCCCTCCTAGGCATGACTTGGAAGGGCACCAGTAAGCCAGTGACTCAGCCCCTGTAATAGGGTCAGAGGCAGAGATTCCAAGCGGAGAGAGGGGATCCGGCCAGGCAGAGACAGCAAGGGCGGTTCGTCGCTCCAGTGCCTTTCCGTTCACTTTCACACCCCTGGGCCAAACTATACTCAATCATAGGACGGACTGAAGAGATTAGTTTTCAGTAAATATTTAAAGGGCGAGACCGAGTCTGCGTCTCTCACATGGATAGGCAGACCATTCCATAAAAATTGAGCTCTTTAGGAGAAAGCACTGCTTCCAGCTGTTTGCTTAGAAATTCTAGGGACAATTAGGAGGCCTATGTCTTGTGACCATAGCGTACGTGCAGGTATGTACGGCAGGACCAAATCAGAAAGATAGGTAGGAGCAAGTCCATGTAATGCTTTGTAAGTTAGCAGTAAAACCTTGAAATCAGCCCTTACCTTAACAGGAAGCCAGTGTAGAGAGGCACTGGAGTAATTTGATTACATTTTTGGGTTCTAGTCAGGATTCTAGCAGCCGTGTTTAGCACTAACTGATGTTTATTTAGTACTTTATCCAGGTAGCCAGAAAGTAGAGCATTGCAGTCGTCCAATCTAGAAGTGACAAACGCATAGATTACTTTTTCTGCAGCATTTGTGGACAAAAAGTTTCAGATCTTTGCAATGTTACGAAGATATTTCAAGAATATCCTTGAAACAGTCTTGATATGTTCGTCAAAAGAGAGATCAGGGTCCAGAGTAACGCCGAGGTCCTTCACAGTTTTATTTGAGACGACTGTACAACCATCAAGATGGATTTTCAGATTTGACAGAAGATCACTTTGTTTTTTTGGGACCTAGAACAAGCATCTCTGTTTGGTCCGAGTTTAAAAGTAAAACATTTGCCGCCATCAACTTCCTGTCTGAAACACAGGCTTCCAGGGAGGGAAATTTTGGGGCTTCACCATGTTTCATTGAAATGTACAGCTGTGTGTCGTCCACATAACAGTGGAAGTTAACATTATGTTTCTGAATGACATCACCAAGAGGTCAAATATATAGTGAAAACAATAGTGGTCCTGAAACGGAACACAGAACCGTACAGTTGATTTGTCAGAGGACAAAACATCCACAGAGATAAACTGATATCTTTCCGACAGATAAGATCTGAACTAGTCCGTGTAGACCGATTTGGGTTTCCAATCTCTCCAAAAGAATGTGGTGATCGATGGTATCAAAAGCAGCACTAAGGTCTAGGAGCACGAGGACAGATGTAGAACCTTGGTCTGACACCATTAAAGGTCATTTACCACCTTCACGAGTGCAGCCTCAGTGCTATGATGGGGTCTGAAACCAGACGGAAGCATTTCTTATACATTGTTTGTCTTCAGGAAGGTCAGTGGGTTGCTGCTCAACAGCTTGAGAGGAATGGGAGATTTGATAGAGGTCAATAATGTTTTACATTTTCTGGGTCAAGGTTGGGCTTTTTCAAGAGAGGCTTTATTACTGCCACTTTTAGTGAGTTTGGTACACATCCGGTGGATAGGGAGCTGCTAATTATGTTCAACATAGGAGGGCCAAGCACAGGAAGCAGCTCTTTCAGTAGTTTATTTGGAATAGGGTCCAGTATGCAGGTTTAGAGGCCTTGACTATTTTCATGAATGTGTCAAGAGATATATGATTAAAAAACCTGAGTGTCTCCATTGATTCTAGGTCCTGGTAGTGTTGTGCAGTCAACTGGACAACTGAGCTTTGGAGAAATACGCAGATTCAAAGAGGAGTCTGTAATTTGCCTTCTTGTACGGGGGTCAAGTTGTTACAGCACTGCCAACTGTGACATGTTGTCCCCACCTGCTGGTCATATGTGACTCTACAACTGTGGGAGACCACCTATTCTCCTTTGTCTCTTCCATATTTTGTTTTATTTCTCAAAACTAATTCAGAGACAGAAATAAACATTCTAGGATAATACAGATATAAACAATTTTTTTTCATTGGTCCTTTGAATTATTTTTGTCATATTCAAAGGCAATAAAATAAAAAAGAATAAGAACAAACAAAGCCAATATCATTCACAGAACCCCAAACCTTTAATTACCACAGCTTGCTCACAAAGATATATGTGGAGGGGGAAAACACACAAACAGGAAGAGAGAGAGACAGCCAGGTTCATCACCACAGACAGGACGCTGTGATGTCACAGACAGGACCCTGTGATGTCACAGACAGGATGTTGAGATGTCGCAGACAGGACGCTGTGATGTCATTAGTATGTGACGGACGGTTGGATATACAGCTCAAACCTCCTGGCTGGTATAATTAAGCTCTAAACCAGAGAAACAGCACATGCGCACACACATCCACCCACCCTTACTGAAACATGCACACTCTCTCACACACCCTTACTGAAACATGCACTCTCTCACACACCCTTACTGAAACATGCACTCTCTCTCACACACATCCACCCACCCCTACTGAAACATACACACTCTCTCACACACATCCACCCACCCCTACTGAAACATGCACACTCTCTCACACACATCCACCCACCCTTACTGAAACATGCACTCTCTCTCACACACATCCACCCACCCTTACTGAAACATACACACTCTCTCACACACATCCACCCACCCTTACTGAAACATGCACACTCTCTCACACACATCCACCCACCCTTACTGAAACATGCACACTCTCTCACACACCCTTACTGAAACATGCACTCTCTCACACACATCCACCCACCCCTACTGAAACATGTACACTCTCACACACACCCTTACTGAAACATACACACTCTCTCACACACATCCACCCACCCCTACTGAAACATGCACACTCTCTCACACACATCCACCCACCCCTACTGAAACATGCACACTCTCTCACACACATCCACCCACCCCTACTGAAACATGCACACTCTCTCACACACATCCACCCACCCCTACTGAAACATGCACCCTTTGTCTTCCATTGTCATGTCAGGATCTTCTCGATGTTATGATATGTCTGTGTGTTGGTTGTTTTCTTGTCTTCATGTTGCCTACTTGTTCTCCTGTGCCATAGTTTGCCGTACACAGTTAAGAGACGACGGTACAATGACTCATTCTCAATAGTGAGAGAGTCAAACTATGATTCTCCATAGAGAGTGAAACCTCCGTAGTAGCATTTGGCTTGGTTCCTCTGTGGCACAACATGAAAGAGCTGAGAGGGCCCATTAGCCTATTTAAGGACATGGATGTTACTTAGTGATCTACCATTGCTTAAGCGTTAACCGCTATATGAGCTTGTAGCATTCTAGGCACGATTACATTATCTACACGTCTAAGATGGTACATACAGTACATGCTGAGAGAGTGATTGACAGATGACGCAGGGGGTCTTGGGAACGAGAATGGACCATTACACCCCTCTGTGACATCACGGTATGAACCAAGGATGTCATGTGACTTCTGCGATGCCCAACTGACAGAATTTAGCAAGCTCCTCTTAAATGACATGTCACGTTTGCCAAATTCCTCAGTCTGTGTATGTGTGTGCGCTTGCATGTGTGTGAATGAACTACTCTATGCAAGAGAGTGGGAGATCAGACAGACAGACAGGAGAGAATCGGCTCATAAAAGCTATAGTATTCTCCTAATGTCTAGCTAGTCTCTCTCCTGGAAGTCAATGAGCAGCCTGTATTATCATCATCCCCACACTGACTGACTGACTGACTGACTGACTGACTGACTGACTGACACAGAAACAGACATGGTCAGAAAATGACCAGCGCAAACGTACGTCGGCTAGCTGGCGAACTCACAACAACACAGAAGCCTTATAGTACGAGAGAAACTGCAAACGATTTTTGTTTGAGAAAAAAAATTCAATAAAAGTACATCCATAGATAAGAGAAAATGCTAAAATGGCACACTGCAATACTTCTGCTGTACTATCCTACTGTATATAACAAAAAAATAAGTATTTACAAAAAACAATACCCACTATAACTTGGTTGGCTTTTCATCTTTTCAGCATTTGAAATTGAGCAAAAACATTATTTATTAGGGAGGAGTGGGTGACATTTTGGTCATTTTTTTTTGCAATCCCCCCATTTGCTAATGCTGTTGGTGTGGGGTGCCGGTGGGTCCTCTTCCTCACTCTGGGGGGTCTTCTGACGCTGGGGGTGCTGTAGAAGTGGGGTTGTCAGGGGAGTCCCTTGGGAGGGGGCGGAGGAGTACAGGGTACAGGAGGGTGGCTGTAGGGGGGTACGATGGTTTGTGGCGTCCCTCGCCTGCTCACGCTGTCAGCTCTTCCCTCAGCTCTTTGTTCCTGCGCACCACCTGGGCATGCCTCTCCTGAGGACAACACAGAGAGAGATGCTGCCATGTTGGACACCTCTCAATACTGACCCGGCCCTGAGACTCTCTGGTTCAAGTCTGTCAATTTACGCTTCCCTTTCATCTGACATATTCAACTACAATAGCCAGTTTTTCATCCGTGAATGATGCTCGAAGCACCTACAGAAAAATATCAACCCCTTGTCCACTCCCCTGGTCTTGCTGTCTCCACCTACCATCTTTCCCACCAAACTCTATTCTCACCTTCTCCTGCAGGCGCTCCATGATGGAGGCCAGGTAGGCCTGGCGGTTCTCCTTGATCTGCTCCATCTTCATGGTCAGCTTCTCCTCTGCCATCTTGCTAAAGTTGCTGTTCTCCTCCATGGCCTTCATCACCACGTCTCTCTCGTGCTCCCGCTTTTCTGCCAGGGCCCTGAGAACCTGGGCCTCCTGGGACTGAAGCGGTGAAAGAATAGAATAGAGTAGAATGCAGGATAATCCAAGATACAAGGTG
This sequence comes from Oncorhynchus masou masou, assembly GCF_036934945.1. Lineage (NCBI taxonomy): Eukaryota > Metazoa > Chordata > Actinopteri > Salmoniformes > Salmonidae > Oncorhynchus > Oncorhynchus masou. The sequence continues at coordinate 13,416,927 of NC_088223.1, forward strand.
GGAACGAGAGGGTAATAATTAGTTTTAGTGTCATTCCTTTGCCTGATGAATATGATCATTGCTTAGTAAGTAAGTATAACAGTCAAAGTCTAAGCCAAGCCAACGTATAGGCTAAGAAGGATAGGACAAAGTGTAATATGCTAGCATGATTCAGTGTGATACAGTGACGGAATTAAGTTGTCCGCTTATGCTAACGGACTCACTCTCCTCCGGTCCTCAGCGGCCTCCAGCTTCTTCTGGATGTCCTCCAGAGAGACCTCCCTCTTAGGGGGCGAGGTGACGCAGTGGGCTGCGTCCGACACCGGAGAGGGGGGCTTCAGGATCACCTCGAAGGCCTGGCCAGAGGCACGCTTGTTGATGGGCTTCACCTCCATGCCTGCTACTAGAAGAAGGGGACGGACAGAGGGAAAATCTAAATCCTGCCTTTGTAGTGATAATATTACCGCAAATCAAACTTTCACTTTTGTTTTTAATTGTCTCTTGGTTGCCTTTGCTGTAAGTTGAAAAAAAAAAACATTTTAAAAAGTCAGGTGACATTTCTGTTTACCTTGGAACTCTCCCACCAGGTTCTTACGTGTCTCTGGGTAAAGGCAGGAGCAGAGGAGAGACAGGACAGACATCTCCTTCATCTTCTCTTTGTACGCTGTGGAGAACACACGCACGCAGACAGACAGTTATCCTACTTTCTCCTCCTCATAAATTATCATATCACATTGCATCGCCATCTTTAGATGTTTAGGAAAATACATATTCAGCAAATCCTTAAAAATAAAAGAACGCATGATCATCAAAGGCGGTCTAGTCTGGTGAGAAGAATCAGCTTGAGGTTTCTAAGCCCCATTTCATTGGGCTTTGTTTGTGCAGACTGTGAAGTGAAGTGGGATGTGTGTGTGTGTGTGTGTGTGTGTGTGTGTGTGTGTGTGTGTGTGTGTGTGTGTGTGTGTGTGTGTGTGTGTGTGTGTGTGTGTCCTCCTATGCTCTGATCGCCACAGCGGTCAACCACCTCCCCCCAGGATTCATTCTCCACAGCGGTCGACCACCTCCCCCCAGGATTCATTCTCCACAGCGGTCGACCACCTCCCCACAGGATTCATTCTCCACAGCGGTCGACCACCTCCCCCCAGGATTCATTCTCCACAGCGGTCGACCACCTCCCCCCAGGATTCATTCTCCACAGCGGTCTACCACCTCCCCCCAGGATTCATTCTCCACAGCGGTCGACCACCTCCCCACAGGATTCATTCTCCACAGTGGTCTACCACCTCCCCACAGGATTCATTCTCCACAGTGGTCGACCACCTCCCCACAGGATTCATTCTCCACAGTGGTCGACCACCTTCCCACAGGATTCATTCTCCACAGCGGTCGACCACCTTCCCACAGGATTCATTCTCCACAGTGGTCGACCACCTTCCCACAGGATTCATTCTCCACAGTGGTCGACCACCTTCCCACAGGATTCATTCTCCACAGTGGTCGACCACCTTCCCACAGGATTCATTCTCCACAGTGGTCGACCACCTCCCAACAGGATTCATTCTCCACAGTGGTCGACCACCTCCCCCCAGGATTCATTCTCCACAGTGGTCGACCACCTCCCCACAGGATTCATTCTCCACAGTGGTCGACCACCTCCCCCCAGGATTCATTCTCCACAGTGGTCTACCACCTCCCAACAGGATTCATTCTCCACAGTGGTCGACCACCTTCCCACAGGATTCATTCTCCACAGTGGTCGACCACCTCCCAACAGGATTCATTCTCCACAGTGGTCGACCACCTTCCCACAGGATTCATTCTCCACAGTGGTCGACCACCTCCCCACAGGATTCATTCTCCACAGTGGTCGACCACCTCCCAACAGGATTCATTCTCCACAGTGGTCGACCACCTCCCCCCAGGATTCATTCTCCACAGTGGTCGACCACCTTCCCACAGGATTCATTCCCCACAGTGGTCGACCACCTCCCCCCAGGATTCATTCTCCACAGTGGTCGACCACCTCCCCCCAGGATTCATTCTCCACAGTGGTCGACCACCTTCCCACAGGATTCATTCCCCACAGTGGTCGACCACCTCCCAACAGGATTCATTCTCCACAGTGGTCGACCACCTCCCCACAGGATTCATTCTCCACAGTGGTCGACCACCTTCCCACAGGATTCATTCTCCACAGTGGTCTCGATGGGGTGATATAGAGCTCTGATGGAAGAAATTAAACTGGATCAGTCTGTATCTGGAGTTCAATGTGGATGTAACACCATCCCTGCATAGGTCACTCCATAGATCCTCATCAAGATCAATACCCAGATCTTTCTCCCATCTAAGTCGGGGTTTGTCTAGCCCAGGCAGTGTTAGTCCTGACATAAGAGCATCGTATACACGGGAAATGGTCTTGAACAGTGGTTGGTCTGCGTGGCAGAGTTGTTCAATAGGTTCCATTGTCCCTTGAGAGTCACCCTAATAAAGTTTTGTAGTATGTAGGTAGCTAAAGAAGTCCCTGTTAGACAAGTGGTATTGCTGTTTCAGCTGATCAAAAGACATGAGAACTCCCTCCTCATAACAATGTTCCAGAAGAGTGATCCACTTATCAGACCATGGTCTAAAGTTACTATTCTGGAAAAACATAGGGATCAATCTATTGTTCCATAAAGGGATTTTAGGGGAAAGGAATCCTCCTCGTCCGAACAGCTCATGCAGTTTGCACCATGCCAGGACAGAATGTATGATTAAAGGGTTGTCTGTGATGGTTTTTATACATTTTTCTGTCCCATTTGTAAAACAATTCTGCCCCAGTGTCATCATTTACCTCAAGCTTTTCAATGTTCAACCATGAGGGAGAGGGACCATTGTCAAATCTCTGAGCCAGAAACCTAGACAGTGCAGTCCAATAGTACATTCTAAAATTGGGTAGGTTTAAGCCCCCTTGACCGTAATCAAGGGTCAGTTTATCCAGGCCAACCCTAGGGGTTTTGCCGTGCCAGATAAACCGTCTGGTCAGCTTGTCAAGAGAGGAAAAGAATGCTGCGGGAACAGGGAAAGGGAGAGATTGAAACAGATATAGAAACCTGGGCAGGACATTCATTTTAATTACGTTGATTCTACCCAGTAGAGTGAGAGGTAAGTCCATCCATTTACAAAGGTCACCCTCCAACTTTTGCAACAAACTTGCCAGATTGAGTTTATAGAGGTTGTTCAGATTACCATCCACCATTATGCCCAAATATGTGAAGCCCATAGGCAACCATCTAAAAGGAAACTTGTGCTTGATGGTATGATGGTCAAAGACAGACAACGGTAAATTGACCTTATATCCAGAGAAAGAACTATAACACTGTAATAGGTTCTGTAAGTGAGTGAGAGAAGGAATGTTCTGGGTTCGTTAGAAATAAGATAAGGTCATCCGCAAAGAGTCATAACTTATGGGTATGGGGCCCACCTTAAAGTCATGTATGTCAGGGCACGTTCTAATGGCCTCAGCCAACGGGTTGATGGCGAGGGCAAAGAGTGATAACTTATGGGTATGGGGCCCACCTTAAAGTCATGTATGTCAGGGCACGTTCTAATGGCCTCAGCCAACGGGTTGATGGCGAGGGCAAAGAGTGATAACTTATGGGTATGGGGCCCACCTTAAAGTCATGTATGTCAGGGCACGTTCTAATGGCCTCAGCCAACGGGTCGATGGCGAGGGCAAAGAGTGATAACTTATGGGTATGGGGGCCCACCTTAAAGCCATGTATGTCAGGGCACGTTCTAATGGCCTCAGCCAACGGGTCGATGGCGAGGGCAAAGAGGTTGGGGCGGCAGGGTAGCCTAGTGGTTAGAGCATGGTTAGAGCGTTGGACTAGTAACCGGAAGGTTGCAAATTCAAACCCCTGAGCTGACAAGGTACAAATCTGTCGTTCTGCCCCTGAACAGGCAGTTAACCCACTGTTCCCAGGCCTTCATTGAAAATAAGAATTTGTTCTTAACTGACTTGCCTAGTTAAATAAAGGTAAAAAAAAATATTTAAAAAATAAATAAAAAAATTGGGCAACCGTGTCTGTTCCCCCTATAGAGAGAGGGAGAGGAGGAAGTAATCCCATTGGTAGCAATCCTAGCTTTAGGAGATTTGAAGAGTGATTTTATCAAGTTTACAAACACGTTAACTAAACCGAACTTTTCCAAGACGTGAAAGAGGTATGGCCATTCAACCCTATCAAAGGCCTTCTCAGCGTCGAGGGAGACTGCGACACTAGGTATTTTGTTTTTGTTAGCAAGGTGAATTATATCAAAGAACCTTCTGAGATTATTGGAGGACAATCTATTAATTATGAGGCAGTCTGATCTGGGTTGACCAACAGGGGAAGACATGACTCCAGTCTCTTAGAGAGCATCTTGGTGACCAGTTTACAATCGGTGTTAAGGAGAGAGATTGGTTTGTAGGAGGCACACTTTAGCGGGTTTTTCCCTTTCTTATGGATTACAGTAATCACTGCTTGAGAGAAAGACTCTGGAAAGCAGTTGTCTTCCCCGGCTTTTTTAAGTACCTCCATAAGGTAGGGGACCAACAGTGCCATCATGACTGTTAAGTGAATCAATAGTGATTCCAGGTTAGAATGTTACAGAGCTGTACTGGCATCCAAAGTGGGATGTGAACCTACTGTAGCATCCCATCAGGGAGCCAGCAGAAAGAAGACATCTACTCCATCATATTGTACTGCAACAGACAGTCTGGCTATGTCCTCTACCTCTCCTGGCTGCTGTTTATAGTGTACAGTACAGTGTCTGAAGGCACAGGGTACCGTCTGGGCACCTCGACATGCCAAGTAGAACCCAGTTTATATGATCACTCGCTGTGGGCAGCAGGGCTGAAATGTGCTACATTGACCCCCTGACTGATGTCCCTGGCTGGGAGTCAACACTGAGAAAAGTAAAGCTCTAAGATTTACAGTTCGACATGGAGGAGAGAAGTGTAGCTAGTGCCCATGGACGTTCTGCTGTTACACACCTGGCAGAACCATCTCCCTGTCTTTCTGTCTGTTCGAATGAAGTGTATTCTAGCACCTACAGCAGTGGTGCTGCACCACCAGACTACCCCTCTCCTCTCCCTGTCTCTATCTGTCTGCCACAACAGCCAGCTCTCAGCCTAGCAGACGCCACGGTGCATCAGATGAACTCTCACATGTAGCGTTATCTCTCTGACTCTCCGATGGGCTTGTTAACCCCTCCTAGCAGAGAGGGAAGAGAATGAGAGGAGAGAGCAGAGAGGAGGACTGGGTTAGCTCTCTATGATAGGCGTTTTAACAACTCCTTTCCAGAAGATGTGGAGGTAGAGGAGAAAAGGGGGACTGGGTTAACCCCTCCCATAGAGGAGAAAAGGGGGACTGGGTTAACCCCTCACATAGAGGAGAAAAGGGGGACTGGGTTAACCCCTCACATAGAGGAGAAAAGGGGGACTGCATTAACCCCTCACATAGAGGAGAAAAGGGGGACTGGGTTAACCCCTCACATAGAGGAGAAAAGGGGGACTGGGTTAACCCCTCCCATAGAGGAGAAAAGGGGGACTGGGTTAACCCCTCACATAGAGGAGAAAAGGGGGACTGGGTTAACCCCTCACATAGAGGAGAAAAGGGGGACTGGGTTAACCCCTCCCATAGAGGAGAAAAGGGGGACTGGGTTAACCCCTCCCATAGAGGAGAAAAGGGGGACTGGGTTAAGCCCTCCCATAGAGGAGAAAAGGGGGACTGGGTTAACCCCTCCCATAGAGGAGAAAAGGGGGACTGGGTTAAGCCCTCCCATAGAGGAGAAAAGGGGGACTGGGTTAAGCCCTCCCATAGAGGAGAAAAGGGGGACTGGGTTAAGCCCTCCCATAGAGGAGAAAAGGGGGACTGGGTTAACCCCTCCCATAGAGGAGAAAAGGGGGACTGGGTTAACCCCTCCCATAGAGGAGAAAAGGGGGACTGGGTTAACCCCTCCCATAGAGGAGAAAAGGGGGACTGGGTTAACCCCTCCCATAGAGGAGAAAAGGGGGACTGGTTTAACCCCTCCCATAGAGGAGAAAAGGGGGACTGGGTTAACCCCTCACATAGAGGAGAAAAGGGGGACTGGGTTAACCCCTCCCATAGAGGAGAAAAGGGGG